>NC_058409.1:113572429-113807996 GCF_002201575.2 Neomonachus schauinslandi
GATAGATAGATAGATAGATAGATAGATAGATAGATAGATAGATAGATCTTTCACTTGTGCTAATCCAACAGTGAAAGAGCGATCTTAAACCTTCAGGGTCAAAACACAGTTCAGAACACATACATCCAAGATACTTAAGAAACATGATATTTTATCCCAGATACCTATGAGAATAGATAAGAATAAAGTTGTATTCTTATACACTTAACAACAAAACATGCCTTTGAGAATAAATGACCTACATACAATACTTGGCAACTGAAAAAGAAGTGAAAGCAAATAGACATTTTGGTATGATGTTCTAAGATCTGGATAAATTATATTTTTCATGTTTAAATGAGATAAATATTTTTATATCCTGAAATTTTGATTCTCAAAGTATTATTACTGTGATTTATCTAGAAACATTGCATTTCAAATTTGTATGGATTATAGTCCTTCTGCTGATCAATAATGTGTTGACTGTTATACCAGTGTTACAATGTTACAAACAGAAATATGTCCTTACTTGTGACACTGTCTCTAATAGTGTTTATAATATTAACATTATTATGTGTAAAGCATGATTGTAATAAAGCACATATTTACTCACTTTTGATTGTGATCTTAAATTCTAAAATCTAATTCTTTGTCCAAATCAATAAAGTTATTTTACAAATGTGTAATTCCTAAGGAATGATGTGCCCTTTAAGGAACACATTTTAAGCATCTGTGTTAATGATTAGAAGAATGCATGCATATTGAATTCATATGGCTTTAAACAACAACAAAAAAACACCATCAACAAAATAGATTCCTTACAATGCTGATTTATGCTATCTAAATACACATGGGGAATTAGCAGAATATATTCTTCTGTTTCTAAATAGAAATTTAAGTAATTAAGTAATGGCTCACAGAATAGGACACTCATATTCTGGAAATATTTTAGAGAAAGCTTTTGACATGCTGGAGTAAGATATATAAACTATATCGCTGCTCAGGAATATTTAGAATATTTCAGATACTAGAAATGGCATAGCCTTTGTGTATGGTATGCCTTTAGTACAATTTAGACCACCATTTGTCCTCAAGTAGGTCTATTTAAAGTATAATTGACTGCCCTAGCAATTATTGTGAATAGCAGCTGTCTGCTGGTAAAAAGGCATATATATAATGAGGGAGAAAGGATCAAATACATGCGATAGAAAAGAAAAGCATAAAGAAAATATCTATATGAGGTATTTTAGGCCAGATTTTATACTTGAAAGGGACAAGGCCTATTAGCCATTTTCAATTAGGGACTATAAAAAAAATGAATGAAAGTACTCATCTATTTATGAAAAGCAGCTGGGACTCCCATACCCAAAACTAGGAAAAGTTTATTAGTTCTAAAATTATTACAGCTTACAGCATTTCATTTATTTTCATTAGCTATGTTAGGTTTTGTGAAAACTTTCTTGTATCATGTACCTTCGGCAACACACAAAACACCTTGCTTTGTTTTTCTCCTAAATAGCTTCATAATTAGATGGATTATTTCATGTGTCTGTGCCTATGTTTGCTGAAGAGAACAAGCCAGATAAATTAGCACTTAGCAGAACTCACAATAGCACATAATATGCCCTTGTGTTTCATATAAAGCTTTATTTGTCATTCACGGCTGGTTGGCAAAACTGACTTTGCTTTTGAAAATGACAGGTGGTACTCTGGTGAGCTCTGTATGGAAAAAGAAAACCTTCACCCAGAGAGTTTTGTCAATAGCTTCCATGATTTAGTATTCAATCTGGGCTTCTGTTTCTTCTAAAGTTCTGTTTCATTTGCATCTCTTAGGTCTGGCATCACCAAGACTCTTTAATAATTGGGATTCTACACCACAAGTCTAGAAAGGCAGGCTTCCTCTCATCTCTGCAGGCCTGATTAAAAGACAGGTGAAGTTCAGTATATTTCAATAAGCCTCAACATTCCATGTCAGGAATCAATAGCCCTCCTTCTTTTTTTAGGGGTTATTAAATTGCAGCTGTAACATTAGCCTTCTTTATCTAATTGATTGTCTTTTCACAGGGCTAAGAAAATCAATAGCAGTCAATGGGACTGCCCTGTTTTTACCTAATAGATGTTTTCTCCTAATTGGCTGCCTGGGTGGCTTCACCAAGCTCAGTATGTTTTCAGAAGTCCACAGTATGTTGCAACCCTTGTAAACTATTTTACCCTGTACAACAGTTATTGATTTTATAATGAAATCTAGAAAAATCAATAGCAATCAGGAATATAGATCAGGATTCCTAGGTACCTTATGACAAAGGGCAAACTCACTTTGCTACCACTTCAAACTGTGATCCAATTAAACGTGTCCTTAAAACATTACATTTTCCAAAGACTTTGATCAAAGTCACTTGATTTGTTGCCCAAGACCTGGCTTAAAATCCAAGAATCAAAATATGTAAATAAAAAATATAATTAAAAATAACAACAATTTTTAATTGACTATTTCCTTATAAAATGAGGTAAATCAAAATCATTAAGGGTAAATGATGAACTTGCTGGGAAAAGACCTATCAAAATCATTATGTACAATATATAGTCAACTATAATAACTTCTGGAGAATTAATAATAAAATGTATAATTTCAAGTGCAAAAATATATTTGGTAGACTTTCCTAATTCTTTACATTTATCTTATCCTAGTGAGCAAATTGCCCCAATATGTGAAAAGCACAAGTATCTTCCAGCTGGTCTTGCATTACTGAATCTGGGTTCAAACTCCATCTCTGCATGGTATTAGATTTTTGCCTCTGAATCTATTTTGAATACTTACGTGTATAAATAAGGCAATGCTATAAATCTGTGCTATAACCAGGCTAAGAAGTTCTCAGGAACAACTGTGTCCTCTTTTTCAAAAGTCACAATTTAAAAGATGTGGGTATTAAATATGGCTTTTATATTTTTTAATTTATTTCCTGAGAGAAAGAAATGGTCTTTATTTCTAAAGGACAAGGAGAATAAGAATCTCCTTATATGTTTTTCCCCTGCATTTGTTTTGTTAGGGCTGACTTCTACTGTTTATTGCTCATTATTATAGAGCTTGATTTTGGAATTTTCCATTTTTCTTGATATCTTGAATTCTAGACTGAATATGTCTCCTCAGATATATTCTGAACACCCATTTTTATTTCAGCTCTGGATAAGATTTGCATGCTTGTATTCTTAAATTCCACTTGTTTTGATTCCCACCTAATAATACAACAAAGAGCAAAAAGTCAGAAATCTCCATCTAGGGTTTGCAATTTTATAAACAATGCTCCTTTTCCCCTTGTTATGACAACAAACTGGACATTGTCATTTCTCAAATTAGAATCATAGGCTCGAAAGCAGTTTGCTAACGCTTTCCGGATTAGCATGCATGTAGCTTACTCTTTATCATTCTTCACTGAACTGACATGCCTTGCTAAAGTGTCGTGCCATTTAATATGCCTAAGCATGATGGGGATGACAGTTCCGTAGTCAATGACACTCAACCTATGTCTGTGGAGCTGTCTCCAGCTCTAAAATCACAGATCTTATGTATATGTTGATTTGACATCAGCTCCATCAGTTCTTCCCCTATTATCTGGCAAATGAATAAATAAATAAAACACATCATAAACCGAACGGCATTTACAAGAATTGGACCTTCACTCAAACGGCACTATTCTTAAG
This sequence comes from Neomonachus schauinslandi, assembly GCF_002201575.2. NCBI lineage: Eukaryota > Metazoa > Chordata > Mammalia > Carnivora > Phocidae > Neomonachus > Neomonachus schauinslandi. The sequence continues at coordinate 113,576,108 of NC_058409.1, forward strand.
GAATCCAGAGTCAAGAAAAGATCCAGTAAAGATTCTTTTAGTTCACCAGGCTTTGTAGAATAGGGTAGGGACTGAGGGTGGGGAAGAACATTGAAGATAATGATACCTTTCTCAAGCTTAACAGAGACAAATGTCAGAGAAAGTCACTAATGTGTCAACCAGACGTTGTCAATAATGTCCACGTGCCTCAGTACATAATGCTGGTTTGTCTAGTTTAAAGAGTAAATCAGTGTCCTTTCTTGCTTTGCAGCACAGACTAAATAACAGTGAAATAAACAAAGTTTGTTTTCCGTTCCCTCTCCCCTCCCCTCTGGTGCCTTCACTCCATTCTCAGGCACTCAACACTATGCAGCACTTCTGTTCTCCTACCTCTATTTATAGATCCTCAGGACAGAGCACGGGGAACTGATTCATACTGAGTGCGAATGACTGATAAAGTTAAATATATCATCTATCCTAAGCACAGCAGCTTTTCATATGGGTCAAAATCTAATGTCAAGAGTGTGAATCTTTAGCATTGAAACTTTAGATCACAGTTATGGGGCTTGACATTTTTTTTGAGACTCATTTTACACAAAGTACTAAATTCTCATAGCATTTTTGAGAAGTAAGAACATGGCATGTCTATATTCAGAAGGTTACAGTCATAATAAAAAATGCATAAGAATACAGAAAACGAAAACATGCAAAATTTTTCAGTTATGTATTACCAAGGATGTCGTTTTATTGACGTAGGTATCTCAGTCACTTACAAATGTGCAAAGTGCTTTCTGTCTAGAAAAATTTCTGATTGGGTTATTGTGCAAGGTAGGGCCTTACATGTCATCAAATGCATTAAAATTTATGAGCCAGTAAATTAACTTTAACTACCCCAATATTCGTCCTCATTTTCATAAATAATCAACAATGTGAATTCTTGAAGCAAGAAAATTTTACATGACCAAAGTATCAATTATAGTCATCAAAAGTTTTTGACTGCGTTTTGGTGTTTCTTTGATTTGTACATGAGGTAGTATTCAATGGTCATGTCACTTTTATTCCCAAATACATCTTAGCCATTTTTAAACAAAAACACTGCTATTTTAAAGCCTAAGCCTAAATGGATTCAATATGTATAGGCATATACCGTATATATATGTATGTAATGCACCTATATGCATATATACATTGATACCCAAATATATGTGCATGCATATGCATCTGTTCACACAGTAGTCTCTGTGACTATTCAAACAAAACAAATTTCAATGAAAATTTTGTTCTTTCTACATTTGCACTGAAGAACTCATTTAAAAAATGACATTATCAAGTTATAAAATAATGTTCACAGTGCAGCTGCTTCTTCTCCATCTCCCCTTTCTCCTCCTTCATTAACATCGCCACTGTCATAATTAGTGTTATAAATACAGTGCAATTATAGTTCTAATGATAAGGATGATGATTTTGTGGCTTTTTTCATTTGAAGGGCTGTAGTTACCTTTTTATACACTTTGCTCACATCTCAATTAACTTAACTCAAGAGATCTCTTTAGATCCCAAAACATAAAATATTTCTATCAGAGACCAGGGACAAATGAAGGGAAACACTCATCTTTTTTCTTTCTTCTCTGAGTGCCCTTCTCAGGACTGGGAACAAATATACTCCATTTGAGTCCCAATAATCTAAACACTTTCTTGACTCTTTTCTTTTTAACTTTCCTACATGCACAAAATGGACCATTGCTCTTAAACTTTTATGGCATTTCATTTTTAAATTGGAGAAAAGGAATGCAGTTTAAACAAAGCAGTTTTACCTAGAAGTTGAATTTACAATCTTATATTTAAATTCTTCCATGACCGATCAGAAATAATAATCATTCAGTCATCTTATTAGTATTTCTAAAACAGGATATATGTTATGCTTTTATCAGAAGCATATGATTTGGTGATTGTCATGCCAATATATTTTTTAAAGATTTTATTTATTTATTTACTTGAGAGAGAGAGAGAGAGAGAAACAGCATGAGAGGGGATAGGGTCAGAGGGAGAAGCAGGCTCTCCGCCGAGCCGGGAGCCCAATGTGGGACTCGATCCCAGGACTCCGGGATCATGACCTGAGCCGAAGGCAGTCGCTTAACCAACTGAGCCACCCAGGTGCCCTGTCATGCCAATATTTATCTCTACCTGCTCGATCACAGTCTAGGAGATGAGCAGTTCCCAGAGTAACCTTGCAGAAATATGAGATGGCCAGAAAAGGACAGGTACACAGCCAGGAGATGAATGAAATATTTTAAATGAAAGACCTCTTGCTTCCTCCATCAAAGTTAAGTTAAAAGCAGTGTATTCCATTTGGATTGCCTTCTCCCTTCCCTTCATTTACTGTGCTAGATGAAAGCCATAAGTAATATGAAGAATATAATCACTAGAAAATCATGTTTACTATACTGAGAACTGAGAAGAACTCTTCAAGAATGAACAAGAACAAGGAATTTATCTGTGAGCTTTGCAAAAAAAGCTGGATGATTTAGGAACCGAGACAAAATGATGACAGTGTAGTGGCTCAGTTCTAACCTCTGCAGGCTGGATTGTCCCAGGTTATTGAAAAGTCTGTTGGCAACAGCAGAGTCTGTCTTGAGTTGGAAAGAGTTACTGAATACAGGTCTCTCTTTGACAGCATAATGAGCCATAATTGTTACAACACTTGGACTTCACATGAAAATTAGAGTAACCTTATGCAGTATCAATCCTGAAGTGGGTGTTCACGATTTTAAATACTGCTTAGATTTTTGCATCCAAAAGAATTACAGATCATCTATCTAGCTGGTTTGCCAAATGAGAGCATGTTTGATCATGGCCTTTATCATGAAAATAGGTAACATATTAAAAATCACGAAAATAAGGGCGCCTGGGTGGCTCAGTTGGTTAAGCGACTGCCTTCGGCTCAGGTCATGATCCTGGAGTCCCGGGATCGAGTCCCGCATCGGGCTCCCTGCTCGGCAGGGAGCCTGCTTCTGCCTCTGACCCTCCCCCCTCTCATGTGCTCTCTCTCTCTCATTCTCTCTGTCTCAAATAAATAAATAAAATCTTTAAAAAAAAAAAAAATCACGAAAATAATTTCTTCCAACACATTTATTTATGTTCTGCTTATGTCACAAAAGGAACATGATTTCAAAAGAAATTAATAGCTCCACTGGGGTACCGCTGTGACAAAGACACTCTTCGACACTGTGGTGATGCGCTGTGTACGTGTTGAAAATTGAACGAATGCCTCTTGGAAAACTGACATTGAGAGATGTAATAGAGTAACTGAAGATTAAAAAACCTTCCCACATTCTATGAAGAGTCATTTAAATTTTTAGAGATTTATTTCTATGTACACTAAAAGATTAGTCTGAAACATAAAGACAGAATTTCTCATAAAATAGGGAGTAAAAGTGAATGATCCATAAAAATGAAAAAGAAAAGCCAACTCTGCATCCAACTGGGAAAGTGATTGCTATCTAGCCTTAAATCCTTACTAGGTCTATTCTTCCTTGTTCTTCCGGGGATTAGGATAAAGGGGAGAAGTGGAGATTGCAGGAATAGTGAGAGGGGTCAGAGCAAGACAGTATGATACTAGGGTAAAATGAAATTCCCTATATGCTCTTATTTCTTGAGGGCAATCATTCTGCCTTAACTCAACAACTGATATTTTCCAGTATATTCTGTATCATTTATTATTGTTTAAATATAATTATACTGTTTAATATGTGTGGCATTTTGGTGAGAGAGTTCACTCTAGTTGATGTACTCATTCATTTAATATATATTTAGAGCATGCCTAAGTTTCTGGTATTCTTCTGGTACTGGATAAATAAGACAAAGTCCCTGCCCTCATGAATCTTACATTGTAGAAAGTAATTATGAAAAAAAAGATTAACTATTAATCTAAACTCACTGCTTAATGATCATAAGCAATTCAGTACATCCATTAGTCTCAATTTTAGAGTCTATGATAGGAGAGCTCTTTTCTACTCAATTTCAGCATACATTATTTGAATGAGTATCTATTAATATATGCTAATACAGTCATATACACTGATATAATTACATATGTTAATATAATTTTCAGTCTGATAGCCAATAGGCACAAGCCATCCACCCAGCCTTAAATTCAGATGACTTTTCCTAATGTCAATAATGACATTATTATGATAATCATCTGGTAATCCATATTTGCAAATCCCAAACTATTTTAAATTGTTCTCCAACTTTAATATTCAGAAGTTAATTGGTCATCGAGAACTGCTATTTATTTCTGTGAATTTACTTTTACATTCTCTTACCTGTCTAATTTTGTAGTAAACATCCTTTTCAAACTTAATAAATTACTTCAATAAGCTCCAAGCAAAACCTGAATTAGTGTCTTCAGAAATTTCAAACGATTTTCTAAGCATATCTTCCTTCATACTGCAATGCAAAGTATATCAAGGAATTGAAATTTGCCTTCACTCTATACTTGGCTATATTTTTGAAATATATTATTTTAAAATATATTATTATGTCCTGTCAATGTATCAATAAGTTATTGTTATTGATAATAACTCATATATAGATTTAATGGAGAAAATCTTTAAAAATCCCCTAAAAAGGTGGCAAAATAAAAAAAAATTATCCAAAATACCACTATAAATTATAATCTGTTACAATTTTTTTTAAGATTTTATTTATTTATTTTACAGAGATAGACACAGCGAGAGAGGGAACACAAGCAGGGGGAGTGGGAGAGGGAGAAGCAGGCTTCCCGCCGAGCAGGGAGCCGGATGCGGGGCTGCATCCCAGGACCCCGGGATCATGACCTGAGCCGAAGGCAGACGCTTAAGGACTGAGCCACCCAGGCGCCCCTAATCTGTTAATTTTTTAATGAATGAATTCTCAGTTTATTTTAAACTTACAAAAACAGGAATTGTGATATGCAGGCTATAAAAAAAATTTTAAGGTGGCATTTACACAAAATGAAATGCACCCATTTTAAGTAAAGCAGTTTAAGAATTCTGCACCAGTTACAATGGGGAGGAGGAGGGTTCCGCAGACCACTACGCAACGCTCTGTGACACAGCCGGATGTCTACAATTTAAGTCTATTCTGACACGCTCTGCCTTGAGATAGTGTCAAGCTCCACAAAATAAGGGCTCCACTCTACAAGACTGCTCCCACATGATCTTCAGATGCCAGTCACAGGTCCAGATTATCACCTGTGCTTCTGACTAACTAGTTAAAGATCAGAGACTCCAACGACCCGTTTCTTGTGTTCGATTAATTTGTCAAAGCCGCTGACTGAACTCGGAGAAACATTTTATTTAGTGGATGACCAGTTAATGATGAAAGGATGTTAACTCAAGAACAGCCAGGTGGAAGAGAGGCCCAGGGCAAGGGATGGGGAAAGGGCTCAGAGGCCCGGAGATCTTGCCGGGATTTGATTTTAGACTTTGTTAGAGAAGGAGTAGAATAGCCTTGCTTTAGGCCATGGTCCTTACTGTTATTTCATAGCCTCTGTGGTTTCTCAGCTGGATATTCTGATTTTTAGTGTGGAATATGCTAACAAGGTCTCTGCTCTGCAAGCGCCGACCTACCATCACCCAGCACTATTTAATCGGTCCCACCTCTGCGCTGTTCTGTGCTCAAGTCCGTAAAGGCCGCTTTCTGTTCAGCCTCATGTAGTTTTGCCCTGCCCTTGGCCACTGATTCGACAAAGAAAAGCCTCACACAACTTCCTGATAACTCTCTGCACAGATCTCTACCATCAAGAGGCCTGTCCAAGGCTTCAGCTAATCTTAAATTTGTAGGGCTCTCCTCGGACCCCAGTTTTTTGTGCCACGTTCAGGAAATTGTTCCCTGGATGGGCCTGGGGAATCGTAAGATCAAATTAGAAGTTTCTCTTTATTTGGGCATCATGGTGTTGCTCTTCTGTTGTCCAGTGTCTGAAAACAGATATTTCATATACTTTTCCTCACGTAGTTTTCAGTGAGAGACCTAGTCCAATACTAGCTACAGTCCTAGCTCCAAACAAAAGTTCATATTTAGTGTTTGAATATTTTTTCACTTGTCAACAAATAATAAACATTTTATTCATGCCAATATGATATTTAAACATTTACCTAATATTCTATTACAAAAGTGAATTAGTTTATATAACATGTCCTGTGTTTGGGCATTTAGGCTAAATCTATTACATTTAGTGTTTTCTGTGTGCCATGAATTGGGCCAAGTGTTTTACAGAAACAAACTCATTTAATCCTCTCAATAAATGTATAAAGTAAGGGTACAACACAATTTTTCAGATGAAGAAACAAAAGCATGGAGAATTAAAATAATCTACTGAAAATCATCAAAGTAATAAAGTAAATAACTAATATTTAAGCCTAACTCTAATATATGGTTTAACTCTTACATGTTTAACTCAAAATCAGACGTATATATATATATTTTTTAGTATTTATTTTAATTCCAGTTAGTTACCATACAGTGTAATATTAGTTTCAGGGGTACAATATAGTGAGTCAACACTTCCATACCTTACCTAGTGCTCATCACAAGTGTACTCCTTCATCCCCATCACTTATTTTGTCCATCTATCCCTACCTCCCTCCCATCTGGTAACCATCAGATTGTTCTTATAATTAAGAATTTGTTTCTTGGTTTGTCTTTCTCTTATTGTTTTCCCTTTGCTGGTTTGTTTGGTTTCTTAAATTCCACATATGAGTGAAATCATATGATACTTGTCTTTCTCTGGCTTATTTTGCTCAGCACTATACTCTCTAGCTCCATCCATGTCATTGCAAATGACAAGATTTCATTCTTTTTGTGGCTGAATAATATTCCATTGTGTATATATATCTTTATTTATCAATCAGTGGACACTTGAGCTGCTTCCATATCTTGGCTATTGTAAATAATGCTGCTATATAAACATAGGGGTGCATATATCCCTTTGAATTAGGGTTTTTGTATTCTTTGGGTAAATTCCAGTGTGATCACTGGATCATAAGATAGTTCTATTTTTTACTCAAAAACACCTTTCATGGATGAAAACTGTATCACACTTGAATTAAGAATTTATTAATACAGAAGTTTGAATTTTTTATAGTTTAATTACTCATAAGTGATTCAAATTTTGTGACTTACTGGTTTATCTCATTTGCTCAATTTTCGGTGGGATGTTCAAATTTTGTTCCTAAGAGCTCTTTATGTATAAATCATTTATTGGATGCTTGTATGCTACCTCTGCTTTTTAAAAAAAAATGTCAATCATGTTATAAAATTATGTAAGTGTTCACCTATATTTTTTTAGGGTATTTTTTTTTGTTTCTCATTTAACTTTTAACCATTGATTTTTTTCTTTCAATTCTTCGGTTCCTATTTCTAAGCATTTAGTAAACATGACATTATTGATTTAAACTACAACAATTTTATTTATAAAATATTTAAATCTTTGTAAGTATGTTTCTGAGCTTTCCATTTTGCATTATTGCATTATTGTTCTAGTTGATGATTTTGTCCTTATTTTAGTGTACAGTAGTATATTTCTTTAATTATTTTAGTTATATGATGCATCTTAATACCTGAAAGTGAATTTCCCTTTTCAGCAATTATTTTCGTCAAAATCTTTGTGATTATCTTTGTCTTTTCTACATTCCATATGAACCTGAGAATAAGTTTGTCAAAGGACCTGTGTATATGTGTTTTTATGAATAAGCATGCTTTATATCATATTTCATGTATACCCCACTTATTTATAAAGATTTAGAATTTTAACTTCTAAGAGAAAACACACTTTTCTTCATACATATTATTTAATATTTTAAATTTTTATCATACACATCTACACATTTTTTAGGGTTATTTGCTAAAGTTTGTATTTTTGATTGCTAAAATGAATGTGATTTTCTTCATTTTAATTTTCTATAGGCTATTAATAGCATGTTGGAAAGCTATTTCACTTTGGATATTAATCTTTTAAATTTTTATTTTTTTATTTTTTTAAGATTTTATTTATTTATTTTAGATAGAGAGAGAGGAGAGGCAGAGGGGGAGGAAGAGAGACTAGCAGATTCCGTGCTGAGCACGAGTCTGAACCAGGGCTCGATCTCATCATCCTAAAATCATGACCTGAGCCAAAATCAAGAGTCAGACGCTCAACCAACTGAACCACCCGGGTACCCTGAATATTAATCCTATAACTAGTCACCTTACTGAGGACTCTTACATTCCTTTTAAATTTAATTAGATTATCTTGGAAGTAACAAAATAGTTACTATACTGAAATAAGACAAATTATATTTAGAAATTTAATTGTTTAACAGATTCTTTATTTTTCTTATGTATATGCAATGTCTAAAATTTTAGGAAAAATATTTAATTACAAAAAAAAGGAAAATATTTAATTACGGTTGTGGTAAAGGGCATGCTTCCCTAATACTTAATTCTAGTAAACATGTTCCTAAAGTTTAAAAGAAATATTGGCTATAGTTTAAAGTAAATAATTATATTAAAATATATTCTATTTACTTTTTTTAAAATATTTTATTTATTTATTTGACAGAGAGAGAGAGCAAGAGAGAGGACACAAGCAGGGGGAGTGGGAGAGGGAGAAGCAGGCCTCCAGCTGAGCAGGGAGCCCAATGTGGGGCTAGATCCCAGGACCCCGGGATCATGACCCGAGCCAAAGGCAGACGCCTAACGACTGAGCCACCCAGGCACCCCATGAAGATATATGAAATTTAATCACATGTACTTTAACATCAATTTGGATGGTCTCCTTACGTTTTATGGTGCAGTGCATCTTATAAAAACATTGGCTTTACTTTGCCAATGTAAATTTTTTTTATGCTTACTTTTATTTATTTTTGGGGGGAGATTTCTTTTTTTTTTTTTTTTATTATGTTATGCCAATGTAAATTTAAAGCATAAAAAACGAAAAGTTTTAAACAAAAATAAAATGATTTTATTTTTATTAAATAAAATGAACACAATATAATGAAACATTATCAGTTATATTCAACTAAATTACTTTTAAAGAATTCTTCTAAAAAATTCTTCATATTTTAATATGTTCCTTTACTTTTTATATGTTTCTTGATTACATTAGTTGTTTTTTCTTTCACAATGTTCTGTCTTTTGCTAAAAATCAAATCAACAATGCATTTGCCAATTCTCTAATATTGTCCTAGATTTGCTTTTTACTTTAAAAATATTTTCTTCTACTGGGCGCCTGGGTGGCTCAGTTGGTTAAGCGACTGCCTTCGGCTCAGGTCATGATCCTGGAGTCCCTGGATCGAGTCCCGCATCGGGCTCCCTGCTCAGCAGGGAGTCTGCTTCTCCCTCTGACCCTCCTCCCTCTCATGCTCTCTGTATCTCATTCTCTCTGTCTCAAATAAATAAATAAAATCTTTAAAAAAAAATATTTTCTTCTACTTTGTTTAGGTTTATTTTGTTGTTTCCTTTCTAAATTCCTCAGATAAATGTTTAATTCCCTTATTTTCATCTATTATTTCTTGACCAAAAAAAATTGTATTTGTGTCTAACAATATGAATTTACTTCATAGATTTTGGGTCAGTCACAAGAGCACTGGTTTTCCAAAGCAGCCTGACCACCTAAGTCAAAACTGATCTTATGATCTGAGCCACATGTTGATGAGTGCAGAGCAGGAGACTTTTTAGTGTTTTCCATTTTTTAGAGAACCAGTACACCACCACAGATGAATATATGCTACATCATTAATTTTGTTCAGTCCTCAAAAATCAGAAGTTGTTCATTTTTAAAAAGGGGTATCTTTTGAAGTCAGATTTACTATTCCCAACAAGAAAGGTTTTGTTAGAATATATTAAAATGGTTTAAAAAGCAAATTGTGCCCTCTAGGTGACAGAAGGCTATTTTAACGATCAAAATATTTGTTAATGTATGTTAAAACTATAAGTAGGTGATGATAGGCCCTTGGTAGGCCCAATGGCACAGTGAGAAATAAAACATGGAAGAATCTAGCAATGATCTAAGAAGTTACCTTACAAGATAGTAGGAATACCCTTGAGGCCTGATGTTGTAACTTTCCCAAACTAATGGTACAAGGGACAAAGACTCTTCTAATTCTTTCCTTTCTGATCTGGAGAGTTCTTTACTCCACACAGACTACACTGACCGCTTTAAATTTAGTCTTTGCTTCATGAAGAACAAAGGAAGAATCAGAAAACCTCAGTTGTTCCCTTGCATTTATGTCTGGTGTACATATTCAGCATGACTTTATGATAATTTGATAACAAACCGAAGGTAGAATATCTTAATACTAAAGGTTGTCAATCTTGACAATATTCAAAGTAGAGCCAGCCCATTATTACCAGTTCTAGATCAGAACATTTGAAATGTGATTTTGAATTATCTTATATTTAAAATGCTTATACATTTGTGACTTATATGCAAAACTATGTAACACGAGTGCTTATTATTCATTTTATTTTTGCTACCAGGACATAAGAGTCATTGGTACATTTTGAATCATCACACTGTCACTTCAGATATGATAGGGAAGCCATTTATAAGCCATGTCCTAAGGAGCCTATTGAAGGTTTATTGTTTGGGTCTATGACAAGTTTTATACATTTTGAGTAATGACATTTTTTAAGGGAAGATTTTTAAATACTTTTGAGCAAACTAACATTTAATCTATTTTTTTCTACTGTCTTCAAATTACATTTTTATCTTCACCAAGTAGCTGAACATAAAAGATTAAGCAGAATATGTAACCTGAGATTGACATACTAATGCCCCTCTTCTCCCAAGATATTCACAACCTAGTTCCAAACCCGAGGAACCTACAAATGTTACCTTACATGGCAAAAGAGATATTGCTAATTCAATTAAATTAAAGACCTTGAGACAGGGAGATTATCCTGGATTATCTGGCTCAATATAATCAATTTAAGTCCTTTAAAGGGGAGAATATTTCCCAGCTGTGGTCAGAGGAAAATGTGGCTATAGGACAATAAGATGCAGTGTTGCCGGCTTTGAAGATGGAGGAAGGAGGCTATGAGCCAAGGAACCTGGGGAGTTTCAAAAGTTTGAAATGGTAAAGAAATGGATTTTCCCCTGGAACCTCCAGAAAGAAAGGCAGCCCTATGGACATTTTCATTTTAGCCTAGTCAGACTGGCTTTGGACTTATGACTTACAAAGCTATAAAATAATTTTATGTTGGGGCGCCTGGGTGGCTCAGTCGGTTAAGTGTCCCACTCTTGGTTTTGGCACAGGTCATGATCTCAGGGTTGTGGGATTGAATCCCCTGTCAGGCTCTGTTGTTGACATTGTTCTTGACAATTGACATTGTTCTTGACTGAGTATCTTCTGTGTCTGGATCTCTAGACCTTCTATTCATATCCTTTAAAAAATTTATTTTTTTTCTGCTAAAACTAGCCATAGTGGATCCTGATAATGAATCAGGTGAAAAACCAGGGGCACTCAGAAGAGTGTTGTTTTGGTTAAAAGTACTGTAGTTTCATTTTTGCCAATGGTATCAGTAAACATGACACCTGCATAATGCAATAATAAATACCAGATGGGAAGGGAATTTTGAGTACCTGACAACTAAGGCCTGAGAATAATGGCTTGAAACATGCAATGAACATGGTAGGACAAGCTACTACCTGGCATAGGACAAGATAGTCAAATTAAAAAAAAAAAAGTGTCTATAAAAATAAACCATCCATGCTTTAACCCAAGTGTCCCTTCTGTAGGAAAGCCTTCCCTGAGCTCTCCAACTAGATCAGAAATCCCTCTTACATATTTCCAAATCACTTGGTACCTGTTATTCATACTACTGAAGACTCCTAATGATTTGCCTGGAAAGACAAAGACAGCATGTCTTGCTTACTCTTGTATCCTCAGCATCCACATAGGATGTAGAGTACATTCATTAAAACATTTTTGTCTGAATAATGGACTGATTGAGTCTGATTGGCTGTCTCTCCTGGCTGTATCACCAAGTACTTCTATGAACTTGAAAAATTAAATTGATTTTCTGAGCCATTTTCCTGATCTGTAAAATTAGGAAGATATAAAAAAATGAATATATTAATTCTGAGTTTCATTTACTATTTTAATATATTTATTTATACATTTTATATATTATATATAAATGTTACATATGTAATTTAACATATTACTACTGAACTTATTTCGGAAAACCAATGGCATAAAAATAAGTATACTATGGGGCGCCTGGGTGGCTCAGTTGGTTGAGTTGGACAAGTTGGTTGGTTGGTTGAGTTGGTTGAGCCTTTGGCTCAACTCATGATTCTGGGGTCCTGGGATCAAGCCCCACATCAGTTTCCATGCTCAGCAGGGTGTCTGTTCCTCCCTCTTTCTCTGCCCCTCCCCCTGACTCTCTCTCTCTCTCTCTCACTCTATCTCAAATAAATAAATAAAATCTTTAAAAAAAATAAGTATACTGAGAACTCAGAAATTTTTTAGCCTGGCGTTACAATTTCCACTTTTTTTCTAAATACAAAGGTAATGTAAGTTTGTTATAAAAAATGTAAAAAATGGAAATATTCCTCATGCCCTCTCCTTAATTCCTAGAGATAAATGTCATTAATGATGTCTTCAAATGAGATATTCAGACAAAAATGTTACAATGAAAATTGAGACAATTTTCTTTTCTAGCAATTTTGGGAATTTTTGAAAAAACTACAAATCATCTAGCTTAAAGATTTATTATTTCCTATGTTTCGTAAAAATTTTATGGTACGTTTTTGGTAAGATCTCTGTCCCCTTCCACCAAACTCTTTTACTCATAACTGTGTAGAGTATATAACATTAAACATTTAAAGAAATGTTTCTAAATTATCCAAATTACTCAAAGCATATGCTAATAAGTTTGTTGTCTTTGTTTAATTTAATTCAAACTAAATCACTTATTAACAATGCTTTTGTGATACTTTCATTTAAACTTTCCATTTTGGGGTTTTCATAGATTTTTTTTCTTTTTTTGCTGCTGTCTTAAAATGTTTATCAATTCTTCTGGTACTTGTCAATGTCAGAGGTCTTACTCATCATGAAAAAAATGAACTTATGGACAATCAGTAATTGACTATATCAGGTCATGATATAAGTACAGAAAAGCTTTGTCTCCAATAATAAAATATGTCTTTCAAAACACCATAATCTTATCCATAATACCTTTTGTTTGGCAACTGTGTGGCATTTCTGGTGCTCACAGATATATCTGAATGACATTACTCCACAATTATATAGATATATTTTTTTCCAATACCTAAAAAAGAAATCAGAAGTATTCCTAGCAAGCAGTCCTCCTTCAGTTATCATTAAAAAAAACTGTAGAATAAATCTATAACTACTTGATAATTATAGGAAAATAAATTAATTCATGTAGATTATGGAAATTGGTACATAGTAATCACTCAATAAATAATATTAAGCAAATAATATCAATATTATTAAGATTTTTATTGATATTCAGAGTGGAGGATTTTATCCTGTGTCACAAACTCCACAATTCTAAACTAGTTTCTTAAAAATTTTGCAAAAGTGAATATGTGATCTTCAATTATTTAGGATCATGCTTCTAATTCATATTAAATTAGGGAAGCAAAGAGAAAAATAAGCTTTCAATATTTCTATATGTTGATTGGTGAATAAATGGATTATATTTTTCCATTTGTATGCGGGTTAAATCTAAGGAGTAATCTGACAGAACACAAAGTACAAATGGCATAAAAATAGAAAAAATCATGCGGCTTCTGATGACAAGTGAATATGTGACTCCAATAAATACTCGTAAGAAATATAAAGGACTCAAGAATTTAAAAATTGTGGCTCTTCCACTATGTCCAATAATGTCCTCTGCCCAAGAGAAGATGAGCGGTGCAAGTGATAGTTTGAGGGAATGTTGAGCGAAGACGCGGAAGATAAAGAAGAAGAGGCAGGAGTAGTGGGGAAAGTCTTCAGAACACAGAACCAGTCTGGTCCTCTTGAGGAGAGAAATGGACAAAAGGAAGAATGAGGTAGGAAGAGCCTTAGACCACAGCATAGTTCTGAGAAAGCTTGGACCTGGCAGATGAGGAACTACTAAACAAATCTGATGTTATTTGTGTGGAATTGATCCTTATTACGTGAAGCAAAGGGTGCTGGATGGTGAGTCATGGTTCAACTACAGACCACAAAGAGGAAATGTAAAAAAGAAGTTTATTACTCACAGGCACTGGAAGAAGTACTTGGCATGGCTCAAAGTAGAGTGTAGACTGAGAAAAGTAGGACGTGGGGTGCAAGACTTTGTTAGGGTTTATGGGTAGAGTGCTTTTGGGATTAGTCAATTCAAACCAAAAAAGCCAGGTTTGGGTATATGACATAGGGGTCTTATCTAAGGGAAACATAAAAGGAAAATGCATAGAGGCAGGGAAGACTTGATCATAATGGCCACTGCGGAAGTCTTACCAGGACTTATATCTGCTTGTGACTCTGGGGGCTGATGTCTAGGGCCTGTGCTTTCCTGAGAGGGCTAGTGTCCATGTAAGGTCCCTGCTGACCTCTTGGCCAAACAAAATGAATGCCAAGGCAGCAATACTGTGGAGTAGCTTAGCTAAACTCCAGACACTTGCCTATAGCAGGAGTCCCAGATCAAGGGGGTATGGCCCAGCTACAGTAGTTCTAGTCTCAGTCTCTAGGTTCACCCAGCAGCAGGTAAGCCTGGCTTTGGTTGACCACTTTGATTCATTAAATGAGGGTGGCTGCTGAAGGGTGTCAACCAACTATACGTCCCGCAGAAGATTCTTTTGAAGGGGGTTTTGAGTAAGAAATCTCATGGCCACCTCACCACAAAAATATCTTTTCAGCAACATATTGACCAACATCATCTAAATTAAAAATGCAAATGTATTTTTTGCTAATATAGAAGTTGTGAATAGTTGATTTAAAATTCTATTTCAAGTACAGTAATTAATGTGCAAAGCACATTTTAATCTTGCCAGTATCTTCAAACTGATTTCAACTGAGAGATTCTTTTTCTGTCTCTCAGAGCACCTACTTCTTTCTTCTTTAAGGAATATTCGAAGTTCAGTGTTTCCTCAAATGGTCATCAAGCAACTCTGTCTGCCTTGAAAATAAGCTTTCACAGCCTTTCCATCATTGATATGACCCCCCAACTTTGCATCACCTCTACTTTGAGTCAGCTCCTCTTCTGCATAAAGAAGAAACAAATTAAAGACAGTCAAAATTCTAATAAAATTCACGGGCAGAACATTAATCAGTAACTAATAAGGTTTTGCTAGAACCAAATCACAGCCTGCAAGGGAAGATTGTCAATGCAGTCTCCTTTCCTTTCGGCACATTACAGTGTGTCACAGGCTGCTTTGATTTCCTCATTACTTTTCTCTATGTGATTTCTTGCAAAACTTCCATCTGCACATTGTATTGTGGAGTTGTTTGGCCTTCTCTCATGTCTACAACTCCTCTCAAGGCTTCACTCAAGATCTTGTGATGATTAGATCAGTACTAACGAATCCCAACTTGATTCAAGATAAAAATATTAACACAAACACTGATATCTATTCTATGGCCATTAACTGAATACTACAGAAGAAAAAATAATATAGAAGAAAAATTATGTATTTTAATACTACCGTTAAAATTAAATTGATAAAATAATTATAAATATAGAAATAAACATGTACATGCATCTATTGATCTAATCATAAAGGCATGATGACCATACTTCCTTTCCTCATATTTTGCCTCTATTCATTCAGCTACAGTAGTTATCACTTTCTATTTGACTTTAGGATTTGTTGTCTGCATTAGAGAAGGCAACTTGTGCATGGTACCTTCTTTCTGAAGTATTACCAAGAGCTATAAATTCAAATGTTCCAGTAGCCTAGAAGTCAGAAAACTCTAAGCTTTATCCTGACCTTACAACTAATAATATTATTATTTTATATTTGAAATATTTCAAAAACTATAACTATTAAGAGCTAAAAGAGAGCTTTAAAATTCTATTTCTGCAATCTTGTTTTACAATGATTTGCCATTGACGGGTCACACAGTAACTGTTAGCAAAGGAGAAGGCAATGTCTCTGTCTCCTTGTCCCTAACTTCTATGGCCCTTTTATTATACACGTGAACCACATGTGCAATTAAAAAATTCAAAAAGGAACTAACAAACTTTTCTATGTGACTTAAGATTATTTTAAATCTTTATAAAGACCCCTTGTCAAAAATGTGATGTTATTTGAGTTAAGCTGTGCACATTTTCTTAGTACTTCCATTGTGAGAACTGGTAAGACAATATATGTCACTTAGGTTAAAAACTCCTCCCCTCCAAATACTGTACTTTATTTGGAGTATAAGATCACAGTTACTACATCCAAAAGGACTAGCATGCAGAAAATAAATTTTTCTCTTGGATTTTGGCATCTTTGGTAGATGTGGGAGGAAAATCATGTGACTGAGTTATTTGAAATCTATAAGAAGAATATATAAGTGATTGAAAAAATAAATAAATAATGAAGATACATGAGAATCTTTTTGTTTGGCCTGCCAAACTCCAAATATTTGCTTATATGTAAAACAAATACAACAGTAAATAAGTTACTGTTTAACTGATATATTAACTGGCTGTTTTTTTAATATGGTAAAGAAGCAGATATCTGAAAGAACTACACAGAAAATAAAGGATGAAAAGTTATATGCTATCCACACTTAGCATATTAGATTAATGTCCAGAAAATGTTATTGTACAGATCATATTTGTTATGTAATATGAAGCAAGAATGTCCATTTTTCCCCACCTTTCTCTGTTTTTCCTATCACAAGGTCAACTGCAGAAGAACAGTGTGTTGCTAGTGTGCCTGCCAAGTTTTAATTGAAATGTTGTGATAAATTTCACTGCCAGGTCAGATGTTATTTTCTGGTTAAGGAAGGTCAAGCTGGTCTCTTAAAGAACCACTTCTGATTTTTATAGTGTCCAGTGATTTGTTCCTGGAAGTTGATTTACCACAGATCTGACCTCCGTCCTCTCAGTTAACCTCTGCCAACATTTTCAAGTCCCCAGTTCACCTACGGCCACTGGTAGAAAAAGTATTTTATTAAACTGGGCTTCTCATTTTATTAGTGTGAAAATAGGCCTTCCTTAATCGATAGAACAGGAAGCATTCACTTTATTGCTTTAGACTAGAGACTAGAGGTCATTTAATGCAAAGAGAATGATGCACATAACAAAAAACAGCAGTAAATATTTGTTGGCTCAGCATAAAAATTTGGTTAACATACCCAAAGTGTCTGTTCCCTTGAATGTATACATTAGATTAATAAAAATATTAAATTTTTTGAAATTTAGGATAATTATATTTTGTATAATAATCCCTACGAATGGTTCATTTTAAATTACAGGTTTGGTTTGATTTTTGAAAATATCTATCCCAACATTCTGCATAAGGATTGGTATAATACCAATATTTATAAAGAATACAGCTTGTATTCCCCAAGTTCAGAGTGGTATTTTTTAATTTTAATTCCAGTATAATTAACATACAGTGTTACATTAGTTTCAGGTGTACGATATAGTGATTCAATAATTCTATACATGACTCAGTGCTCATCATGATGAGTGTGCTCTTAATCCCCTTCACCTATTTCACCCATCTCCCCACCCACCTCCAAATAAGCTCAGGGTGATTTATTATTATAAATATTGTAAAACTTCCTTTAGAGAGAATGCATTATGGAGAATAATAGTAAACTGCATAGCAAGAGAAAAAAAGTGGCATAACTTTTTCATTTCATTGATGAAAATGCTGTGGAGGTATCATGAGCAATCAAGGAACATACACCCATTACCTTTGACTTGCTGACTATTTCTCAAGTTGGCTAAAGGTTGGTGTGCTGACTATAATCACTCAGAATCATATGCCTCCGTATCATAGCCTGGTTTTGCAAGACCTACAAGATTCCATGGTTTTCTTGCAAATATACATCTCTCTTTTTTTAAGTTTTTAGTTAAATTCCGGTTAGTTAACACAGTGTAATATTAGGTTTCAGGTATACAATTTAGTGATTTAACACTTCAGTACAACACTCAGTGCTCATTGCAACAAGTGCACTCCTTCATCCCCATCACCTATTTAACTCATCCCTCAACCCACCTCCTCTCTGGTAACTATCAGTTTGTTCTCTGTAGTTAAGAATCGGCTTCTTGGTTTACCTCCGTCTCTCTCACTTTTTCCCCCCATGCTTATTTGTTTTGTTTCTTAAATTCCACAGAAGCATCACTGCACCTTAGTAAGATTTTCAGTCTCTCATTAACACTTGAATATTCACTTATATTACTTGAACAACAGCTTTAAAACTTTTATCATTTTAAGACCACATATTTAGGTCATTTATATGTATATAAATGTATACAAATGTATACAAAAGCTAATATAATGATCGTTTTTGGTCTACACATCCAATGTCTTATCAATATTGTTTGGCATATGTTTTACTGAAATGTCATGTATACATATGCACCATAGCGAAAACTCTACGATGAAAGTTTTAATTAACATGACAAAAAATAAAAGAATGATTGAATCTACATATAACAGGCCTTTCTTTGAATAGCGGACAGGAATTTCTGGTAAGAAATTTAGACATTTTAAACAATCTACATAAAGCTCATGATTGTTCTTGAGCAAATGACTGAGAATTGCACAGAACATGTAATTTAGAATTCTGTTAAAGAATTATTATCTTTGAATTTAGTTTTAAATGAGCTAATGTACAGAAAAGTATAGAACACAATATATGTGTTATTATTTTTATTATTTCTTTGTGGATTTTCTTCAGGATGCTTACTTAGCTAAATTTAATGCTTGCTTTCATTACACTAGACTTGCAGTGTGTGCACTTCAATGCTATAGTTATTTATGTAAATTACTGACGGTCATAAAAAACTCAGAAAAGTTTATGATACCCAAGTACAGTAGTGAACAGAGTGCTGTGTCAGTTCAATTATTTTATCATGGAAAGCAAGTAAGAAATTTGTCTTTATAACAAAAGAGTAAGATATTACAATGAGTGGTCTATGGTCATTCAGAAATGATCAGTCTCAGGGGCGCCTGGGTGGCTCAGTTGGTTAATCGTCTGCCTTTGGCTCAGGTCATGTTCCCAAGGTCCTGGGATTGAGCCCCAGGTTGGGCTCGCTCTCTCTCAAATAAATAAATAAAATAAAATAAAATAAAATAAAATAAAAGAAAAAGAAATGATCAGTCTCAGAGGTTTCAAGTATGCAAATTCAGTTTGATTAAGTTCTATAAAATTAAAAAAAAAGGTTCTGTGGATCTACATGAGGGGACACATAATTTACATTAATGAATTTTTTCATGTTCAACCAGTTATTTAAGCATGATGTGTGAGGAGAGAGACCATGGCAATGAAAAGGATGACCTTGGGTTTGATTTCCTTCAGACCATGGGTGGAAGGAGGTCTAGGGAAGTAGACTTTAGGAGCTAATTTCATAAGCTTTGTGGCACAAGGAGTGTTCTGGGCCAGTTGAAAAAGAGTGGCAGAGAGTTACAGAGGTATCTCTCCCCTCTCTGTCTGCTGGGAACTCTCTACAAGAAGGAGAAGCTTTAGCAATTTTGAATGACTGACACTTGGGATACTGTAATAGCGGTAGCAATAGAGTGTCCCCTTTAAGTAGTTTTGCTATACTTGGTATGAAATAGGGTGAACCAAAGAAGGAAAATGCACAGAGAGTGTCACGTGGTAATTGTGGTGGCCATACTGGTGTCTGACTGTTTTGTAAGCAAATGTGAAGATACATGTTAAAGTCTTTTAGAAAAACATAGGGAGCATTTAGGCCATGATGGTGGTTGGGTATGTGCAGGTAGTGATTCTTAAAAATAATACTTCGTATCATATGTAGGGAAGGGCTCAACTTGAAAGGGCCTTAAAAGTCCCTAAGTAGCAGGTAACAAGAGCAAATCATAGCACAGGCACTATTCTAAGGGCTATGTATAAAATGACTCATTTAGGGTGCCTGGGTGGCTCAGTTGGTTGAGCAACTGCCTTCGGCTCAGGTCATGATCCCGGAATCCTGGGATTGAGTCCCGCATCGGGCTCCCGGCTCAGCGGGGAGCCTGCTTCTCCCTCTGGCCCTCTCCCCTCTCATGCTGTTTCTCTCTCTTTCAAATAAATAAATAAAATCTTTAAAAAAAATGACTCATTTAATTCTAACAACAATGCTATAAGGTAGTTATCATTCCCGTTTTGTAGATGAGAATTACTAGTATTCCCATTTTGTAGATGAGAATATTGAATCAAAGATACAAGTGAATAAGTAAATAGTAGAGCTGTGATTCAAATTTAGATGGTTCCTGTTCTCAAGTATATCTTGGCCTTGTATCTCTCTCTCTCTCTTTTTTTTTTAGGTGAGAACATAAATTAAAGAGTTAGTTTTCAAGCACGCAGGACTAACAAGCTCAAAGCTTAGATTTGAACTTAGGTCATTCTGCCTTCAAACTCAATGCTTTTTAATTATCCCATTATCCTGTGAAGTATGTGAGGAATGTCTGAAGTAGTAAAGATTCTGAGATTCAGAGCTTTTCTTTCTCTTACTTTAGCTGATAGGGGTTCTCCCAGTGGAGAATGTTAAGAGTTGCCTGTACGTGCTCACTGAATCAGCTGTGATTTGGACCACTCTGTGTTTCTTAATGTCTTAAGTAGCCAGTTGCCTCAAAAGTAAGGAATTTATTCCAAGTCACCTACTAAAACCAATATTTACTTAGAGCCTACTACATATTGGGCATTTGCTAAGCTGTGTATACACTGTGTCTGGTCGTCCTTACAACAATGCTGACAGAAATGCATTATTAACTTACTAACTTCATTTTACAAATAAAAAGAAAACAAATTTGAGAATTCTCACCTAAGGCTAACCAGCTGACAAGGAATAAACCAGGTGTATCTGATGATGTTACTAATCCTACAGCACCTTCTGTAGTACACTCGAACCCACTCAACCCCATGTTCTGCTGTTATATGGACACTGGTCTTCTATGGCACAATATTGTCTGAGCTTGACTCTATCATGTCTGCAACCCTGCTCTATTTGCCTATTTCATTTTGGCTTTCATGAATAATCAATGACAAGAAGAATGAAAAAGATGAAAACAAAGCAAAACAATAATGTATATGTAAACACACACATATCTACGTAGTATGCGTATATGCACATTTTATGTATATGTATATTATATACATATATATATCCTTGTTAAAATATTTGTATGTAAGTATATCCCAAGATAATTTACAAAGGCCAATGATTATTTTGTGAACTAGATCTCATGTTTTACTTAATTCATATTTATTTATTAAGGGAGCTGTAAACTTCAGTGTGCTTCCGTATTTCTCACCTGCCTTCATGTACTTTGTCCTTTGTGCTTATAAATTAATCAACTGCTATTTGAAAACATGTCCTTTTTTTTTTCCCCACCTGATGTTTAGTAGATGCCACCTGTCTTCACTGGACAGGTTGTTTGTTGTTATCAGCACACCATACAAAGTGCAGCACATATAACCACAGTGGTTGGAGTCTAATTACTTGAGCTCTTTATGGAGGTGGATCATCTCACAGAGCAATGCTCAACAGGACAAAGTAAGGCCAATTGTCTTTTACAGCATCAGCTGTCGCTCGGAGTTTGGTGTTTTGCCACCGACACCAAGTCTTCTTTGTTTATCAGGTAATTAACGGTAATGATGTCTTGCTGCTTAGCTTTGTTGCGGAACCAAGGCTCCTTCTTTGTGGCTTTGGGAGAACTCCTAGTCTTAAGGCCGGTGGCTTGACTCATAGGCAACAGCAGGCGATTCTAGACTTAATTACCTCCCTGTTTTGTTCTTTACATTGGGCAATAAACATCCAGTCTAAAGGCAATTTGTGGGAGCAAGGGAAAAGAAAAAGGGGGGTGCCTCCTCATGGCAATGCATGCATCAAATAAACTAACTTAAAAATGTTTTGACCTTGAGTTCTTAAACATTGTTGTAATTCCCCATCTTATAAAGAAAAGCATTTTAAAGAAAGTTATTCAAATAAAACACAACCCTACAGATAGGCAGTCTTTTTATGAAATATGAGGGAATTCAATTACCCATGAATGGGTGAATGGTTGTTTTTTTGTTTTTGTTTTTGTTTTCTTTCTTTCTTTCCTTTTTTTTTTTTTTTTAATCTCTTTGTCTGGTCATCATTGTTACTGTGGATTTCTTTAGCAAAACATATCAGAATAAACAGAAACGTCTTCGATGAACTGTGAGCCTGTATTTAAGTGGCGTATCTATGGGAGTGTGCCTTTCTGGGATGTATTTAGTATAGCTATGATTTTTTTAATGGTACATTATTGAATTTTTAGCAGAGTCAAACTAAAAAGAAGAAATTACTACGTAAGAATGAGCACAACTCTAGAAGAACACCACATGTGGCTTTTAATTTTTTTTCTTACAAAAAGTAGGAATATTTATTTCATTAAGAAGTCTTAAAGTTTGTGACAGTTTTGGTTAAATTCTGTTGATTATAGATAAATTTATATGGAAACTGTACATATTTGCTTGAGTACTTATAATTTTTTTTATCTCAGTGACTAAATGACTATTAAATTTTAGTGGGTTTTTTGGAATGGAAACCATATTATAAAAGAAACTTCAATATGCAGTATTTGCTAGCAACTTTCAGTGCTTGTTAATGATATTTGGAACATTTCAAATGCCAAAATTCAAAAAAGGTAGAGGTAATTTTATTAATCACAACCTGTAATATTATTACCCATACTGTTTTTGCTAGATAGCTTTTGTGGATAAATGACCAAACATTTAAAATAAAGTTTGCTTGTTCAGTGTTTATTAAGCATTTATTATTCCATAAGGTATTCCATATTTTGGTCCCTTCTCATTCAATAGAATATCTGGGTTAAATTGTAGATTCTGCATATAACAGATCAAGAGGTTCAGTATATGTTTCAAGTAGTGAAACAGTTTTCCTTCATATTTAACAAATTTAATTAAACCTTGTATGGAAGGTTTCATATAGAAAGGAAGGGCATTTGCATATAAATGTGATTAGTATGTCTTCTAAAGAAATTTTGCACCAGATGTATTTAGTCTTTTTTTTTCAGATATAGTCTTGTGAAATTTCTTTATTATCATTAGTTAGAAATATTCCTACTTCTTACTAATGTTTCTCAGATTTTCATGGATGTGATATATTTTCTAAAGATGATGCATAACCTAGCCACTCGGGAAAACAGTATGGAGGTTCCTCAAAAAGTTGAAAATAGAACTACCCTATGACCCAGCAATTGCACTGCTGGGTATTTACCCCAAAGATATAAATGTAGTGATCCGAAGGGGCACATGCACCCCAGTGTTTATAGCAGCAATGTCCACAATAGCCAAACTATGGAAAGAGCCAAGATGTCCAACAAGAGATGAATGGATAAAGAAGATGTGGTATATATACACAATGGAATATTATGCAGCCATCAAAAAAACCCAAGTCTTGCCATTTGCAATGACATGGATGGAACTAGAGGGTATTATGCTAAGCAAAATAAGTCAATCAGAGAAAGATAAGTATCATATGATCTCACTGATATGAGGATTTTGAGAAACAAGACAGAGGATCATAGGGGAAGGGAGGAAAAATGAAACAAGATGAAACCAGAGAGGGAGACAAATCATAAGAGACTCTTAATCTTAGGAAACAAACTGAGGGTTGTTGGAGTGTTGGGGGGTGGGAAGGATGGGGGAGCCGGGTGATGGACATTGGGGAGGGTATGTACTATGGTGAGCACCGTGAACTGTGTAAGACTGATAAATCATAGACCTGTACCTCTGAAACAAATAATAAACTGTATGTTTAAAAAAAAAAGTAGGAAGGGGAAAATGAAGGGGAGGGAATTGGAGGGGGAGAGGAACCATGAGAGACTATGGACTCTGAGAAACAAACTGAAGGTTCTAGAGGGGAGTGGGGTAGGGGGATGGGTTAGCTTGGTGATGGGTATTAAGGAGGGCACGTATTGAATGGAGCACTGGGTGTTATATGTAAACAATGAATCATGGAACACTACATCAAAAACTAATGATGTAATGTATGGTGACTAACATAATAATAATAAAAAAGATGATGCATAACCTTCTCCCCACAATAAAAACAAAGAAACACTGTTTTCTCTGGCATTCAAGTAACCTTTTCCATTTTTAACTACATTTTGAAAAATAAGGTTTACATGCTCATTGAATTTTATCCTCCCTTTTTATATGTGGACAGAAAAGTGAATATTTTAAAGTTAAATAGTATCCAACTTATTAAGTACAAAATATAAAAAATATTGTCAGATTTCCATTGCATCTATAATTTATCATAAGGCTGTAGTAAGGCCACTGGGAACATTTACATTAAAAAAGCGTTTGAATTATTTTTCCACTGAATTTACTCATTACTGAGTTACTATGTTTAAAATTTATTCTACTAAAAGAATTAATGAATAGATTGTTCAAGTGTGATAGTGTGTGGAGGTATGTGGCTTATAGTAATTTTGAAACCATATAAAGTTAACGTGATATTGATAATCTATCAGAATTTATCTGCAGAACTCTTGAAAAGTAACAGTTCTCTTTCTCTTTTAATTTAAATATATTCTGTAGCATCAGGGTTCATAAAGGAACCAAGAAGTTCTTCATACCATTGTTTCATATTTTCCTCATACATGCAATAAACATAAAGGGCTTAGACTGAATTGGCTCTTAATAAAATATAGGTATTATTAATTCATATTACAATGATGATTATAATTTATTATTATTTTATTTGTGCAAAGAGGAACATTATAGTAATTGTCTTTAGACATGTGTTGTCAACTGAGAAAAAAATAGTTTACATCTAGGAAGAATGGTTATGACTGTTGCTTTTGGGAAATAACATTTCCCTGAGTCCTAATGAAAGCTAGAGAGGGAAAAGTGTAGTTCTGGTATCATCCCAATTTTCTTCCAATTGATATGCTTTGTGCAGAGTTTATTTTCCACATTCTAAACCACAAACCAAGGCAGGAATAGTGAAGGATGCATTCATTTCTTAAGAACCAGGATATCTTCTCTGCAGAGACAAGAAAGAGATCCCTAAAATCATTTTCACCTTAGGCATTTTTTTTTCCCAACAACAAAATGTTTTGACAATCAAATGTTTAGTGAAACAATAACAACAGGCAAGCCAACTGATTTTCTTTGTTTAATTTAATTCTGTGGGATGGAATTATTTAGACATGGACTTAGGGACTTCATTTGAGCATCTGTAGGCACAAGCTTTGTTGATTTGGACAGTAAGGATAGATTCATACACACATACACACACAATTAGAATATTAACAGTAATATTTTAGTAATTCTAAAACTGAAATTAAATTTTGAACTCAAATAAGAGTCTTAGAAAATTCATATGTGATCAAGTTTTTAGGTAAGGATGAAATTTCTGAACTTGATGGAGACAGTGTTCAAGTTCCTGATAATCAGCAAATATTAAGCAGATGATTTGCTTTCTTTCTTTCTTTCTTTCTTTCTTTCTTTCTTTCTTTCTTTCTTTCTTTCTTTCTTTCCTTTCTTTCTTTCTTTCTTTCAGGCATTTCAACACCAAATTGGTTTTACATTTTCCTCACAAACCATGGAAGAAAAAGGAAGTAGTAGTAGTAATAATAATAATAATAAATGATGATGATCCATTTTGACCATCTTATTACTTTCCCCTTATTCATTTGGAAGCTACAGTGGAGTATTAACCATCCCATAAATACTTATTTAGTAAAAGGAAACAGAATATATTTTCCCTCAGTCTCTGCACTGATATATTGAAATAGGAGGGAAGGGGGGGAAAAAGGCCCATAATGCTTCATTAGTTAATTGTGCAGAGTACAGCTCTTTAGGGGTAAACAAGTGAAGGACATTTGCTGAATGGCCCATCCTCGTCACGCATATTATGGCCTAATGATGCTAGTAATGGTAGGAGGCTCCTGGAGAGTCATCTGTCAAATTAGCACATTGAATTATTTATTGCCTCAGAGTAAAATTGTTGAAAGGTAGCAGCTGAGACATGGTTTTTATAAATCTAAAATTCAAGGGAAAAAAAACTAAAAAACCCACACAGCTGCTTTGAGGGTGCATGTGCTTTTTAACCCTTGGCATTAATGAACACAATGGTCCTTATTGGGTAAACAGATTATTTCTACCTTTAAATCTGATATTTAGTGTGTGTACGTATATGTGTGTATGTGTGTGTGTGCATGAAATCCTGAGTATTTCATGCCGTTAGTTATAATGGAAGAAACTAAAATTCAAATTAGTTGTTATTTTAAGTCTTCATAACTCATTTCCACTATATCACTTATGTCCAGTGTAAGACAAAATGCCAATTTTTACTAGGCTCTGTGCCTGGGAACTAATAGGAAGGGTATAGTTATTTACTTCCAGGTTGTGCAACTGTTCATATTTCTGTTCTAGCACAATTTGTCTAAGATAAAAAGTCTGTCTTCCTGGGACTTAGAGGAGACAAGCTCAATTCTATGAAACAAGACAGTAAGTATGATAAGAAACACAAATTTGGAGCAATGTAAGCATTTGAAAGCCTGAACAGGTGAATAAATTTGGAGGTCTTTCAAAAAATATTTTATTATTCATTCAGTATTCAAGTAGTAGATGTGGGCAGAAATCATTTTTTTCTATTAATAAATATTACATAGAAAATAAATTCACTTACCAGTTTCTTCCACTGATAATGAAGAGTCATTGTTCTGGAAAAAAAGAAGAAAACAGTTTACTGATTCCCCTGTAATAGTAGTAATGGTAAGAGGCTCCTAGTTTCTTTCTTTCTTTCTTTCTTTCTTTCTTTCTTTCTTTCTTTCTTTCAATTCCTATCCTGAATTAGACAATGATTTGGGGAAGTTTGAAATTTTGATGATGAAATAGATCACGAATTTTAAATAAGCAAAGCTATACTATATATTATTTGGTCTCAGTAGTAACTGGATGACCTTCCAAAAACATTACATCTGAACCACTGAGCAATTGAAGATACATGTATGTATACATCCTTTTGGTCAGACACAGCTCCAATTTATTCTAGTGATGTTCTGATACCCTGAGATATTGACACCTGGCACCTCCCATCTGGCCAGTCTCTCACTGGGCAAGGGATCATAGAAAAACTCACATTAGGTTAGAGTCTTGAAGTATGAATGGGATAGTGATGGGCAGAAAAGCAAACAAAAACAAAAAACCATGTAGAGAGTCATCCTGGAGAAAAAGCAGGCAGGAAGGGGGTTTTGGAGAATATATAAAAGAAAATTAGTCTAAAAACTAAGTTGTACAAGATCACGAACTGTTTTAAATATTCCATTTAGGAATATACACACTTTACTTTTAGGAAAAACTAATCATTTTCTATGAAGCATTGATTAAAGACCCTTAAGCCATGTAGACGCTACGTGTATAATCCAGGTGAGAAATAGGAAGCATGTTTGCTCAGATAATCGTGGCAATACTTGAATTAAAAAGATCCATTCAGCAGAAGAATCTTTAGGTAAAGATTAAGTAATGCTATGCATAGGAAAACACTACATAAACTCTCAAAACTATATGCATTCTGGTTTTCCTTATTATCAGCACAATCACCACCACAAACACAGCATGACATTGCAGAGGGTGGTTAACAGAGCAAGAGAACAAAATGTAGACATACTGAGCCAAATAACCTCTGTCCTGGGAGATTAGTGAGGTGACTATGGAGAAAAAAAGAAGTTCATTGGGAGAAGATAGAGTTTGGTAATAAAGATAATAAGATTCCATTATGGAAATTTTGACTTGGAGATGTAGGTAAGGTATTCAAATAGAAATGTCCAGAAAGTTGCTGAGAAATGGAAGTGTAGCTCAAAGAGAGGTGAGGGGGGAATTTACAGATTAAAAACTAGAAATAGCATTCATACAGCTGAGAAGGCTTGAGAAGAGCTAAATTGGTTATCTGGTGCCATCTGATCAACACAAATGGTTTTTGCCTGCATATTTTACTTTGAGAATGTGGACATCATTTTGACTCTGCACTGTTCTTATCATGGTTTGCCATTTTCTCATCAACTGGTCCTTGGCAAAGTTAAAGGACCTGTCCCAAATCACTCTGCTAATGATCCCAGGTCTGTTTAATCCCAAAGTTTTGATTTTGCTCTTTTGTTATTTCAGTCTCATATTGTCTCCTGCATAGACACCTCTCTACTATTTTTTTTTTTTTTCTACCGTCTCAGCTTTTTTACTCTCAGTCTTAATAATTCTCCTTAATCCTTTAGGTGCATTCCACTTTTCCTTCTCTGTCATTAAACTCTCTTGTTCTAGATTTACTCCTTCTGTTAGCAGCATTCCTCATTCTGTTGCTTGATGCATTTAAGTCTTCTGTTTGTCTTTTCTTATACTGATCTACTAAAATACCACAAATTATAGTAACTCACTAATATTTAAAACACTTTTTCCTTTAAAATTGACAGTGGTGTTGCAAGTCGCCTCAAATATACCCTTCTCTCATCTATACTCACCTATATCGAAGAGAGAGCCAGAATCTCTTGCTTATGTGTCAAAGGCCACACAGTGAAAACACAGTGGGGATGCATAATCTCAGGTGTGTGTGTGCCATTTGTCCAGAGAAATCACCAACAGCTTTGATGATCATAGGAAGACATTTTAAGTTGCATTGTTATTCTTTATATCCACGTACTCATAGTATGTGGTCCACTGAATAGTTTAAAAATGAAAATTTTATAAAGATTAGAACTGCTTCAAGCAGTCAGGTACACACTTTAATATTTTTTAAAGAATAGTTATCTATAACAAAACCAATGTGAAAGTTGGATTCGACTGAGGTAGGATTGAGGCAGCTGACCTTTATTGACGTTCAGAAAACCAGAATTCTCCCTATCACAACAGAAGAGCTGTAAGAGAGAAACAAGTGTTGAAGCAGCTTACATTTAGCTCTCTCTGGAGGATGGCTAAAATAATTTCCCACCCAGGAGCTTCTGTTGAAATACATGTGGGAAGAATTTGTGGACAAACTCGGGTTTTATTTTTTAAAGTATATAATTTAAAAGGAACCATAGTTACACACTAAGACCTGAGGGAGTGGTGTTGGAGCTCCAGTAGGTGGCAATCTTCCCTCAGAATAAATGTCAAGTCAGGGTCCTGTTCAGGTTTGGAATGTGGTGTGCTTAAATGGACTCCAAGGGTTCTGCCTCTGAAAGTTCGAGACTCCAACAAAAGTGCGAAGTTTTCCTTAACATGTTCGAATTCTTTTCACTCTCTTAGTGGACTAAATTCTACTGACTCTATCTTGCTCACCAAACTAAATTAGGCATTCTTGGTTCTCACCTTTTTCTTGTCATTGGCAATAGAGATGTAGCTATATTAGTATACATCTCCATCGTCCTTCTCAAAGGATGGATCCTTACTCATGTGCTGTCTATTAGGAACTCCTCTTTGCCAAAGACCTATTTATAACACTTTCAAGAGAATAAATGAGAATCTGTAAAATGTCATTACGTTTGCAATGTTTTTAAGACAAAATTTAAATGATTTTGGGGATTACATCTGACTCTCCACTATACCGATTCCACTCATTAAGGAATTTAGAGTTTAAGGTTTTGAAAAGGTTGTGCAAAACAACAAAAGTGTTTCCCAGTCAGAAGTTTGAAAAAAAAAGTAGATTTTTTAAAAAGATTTTATTTATCTTTAAGATAAATAAAAGAGAGAGAGAGAGCACAAGTAGGCAGAGCGGCGGGCAGAGGGAGAGGGAGAAGCAGGCTCCCCGCTGAGCAGAGAGCCAACTTGGGGATCGATCCTGGGACCCCTAGATCATGACCTGAGCCGAAGGCAGAGGCTTAACGAACTGAGCCACCCAGGCATCCTGGAAAAAAAGTAGATTTTATGAGGAAAGACGAAAGTCATCAGAACACCTTAACTTGGAGAGAAGATTTACAGATGCATTTCGCTGTGCTGTAATACTATATTTTTGTTGTAAACTTTTTGGTGATATGTGATGCAATTATTACTGCCAGGATTTTAATGCCATTTTTCCTAACAACCGCAGGATAGGCTAGCTGCAATCTTTGGTCTTCTTTATACCTTTGTTATTGTTTTTCATAAAGCCACTATTTTATTTTAAGTAATTATTTTTAATTTGGCACTTAGTCTCAGAAATACTACTGTGGTGGCGTTACTACTACTGAGTAATGTTCGGCTCTTCTCAACTGCTGTGTAGAAGAGGAACCATGCTTTCCTGTTCCCTCGATGCTACGTGTGGGTGCAACTCACGTTAGCACAGAAATGTGTGTTGAAATGACGTATGTCACTCCTGAGCAGAAACACGGAACTGGGGACAGGAAAGTTTCCAGATCATGGCTTCTATGTCAACCTCGGCCTCAGTTATTTAGTGAAGTCAAAGTGGAAGGAAGTCCCTACTTTACCACAACAGATATGTAGCATGGTCACGGAATAAAACTTTGCCAGAGGCTATTGAGATGTGGGATTTGTTTGATAGCTTGGTATAACTCAACCTATCCTGACTAATACCAAAGAAATAAATTAAACTTAGTAGTGTGGAATAGACAATAAATTATGCTAAATCATATATTCTGCTTTACTCTCTCCTTCCAGGACAGGGGGAAAAAAAAAAAAACAGATGAGAATTTCCTAATTTTGAGGAGGTAATTGCTCCTCTATTCTCCCTCCCATGTGGGTGAAAACCAGACCCCTCTATAATCAAGCAACAGTCTTATTATCTTAGTAAGTTTGAAAATCTTCTGGCAGATGAAATTCCAGACCAAAACTAGAAAATCAGAGGTTTAACTGAAAATACAGATAAGTTGAACTTCAGGACTAAGCCGAGAAAATTATAATTGGTACATGTCAATTATAAATGCTTGTTGGATGTTTACCAAGGTATATCTATACTGCAGGACTTTTCAGATACTTCAGTATTCATTGTGGGTTTCCAAAGATAAAATATAACATTGCTGGCAACATCAAAGGGCTAATAATTTCTCTGAAATATCTCACTCTGACTTGTGTTTTAACAAAACTATTTCCTTATAAAAATAGTGACAATTTTAACTATTACAGAGAAAATTTCCTTCATA
This sequence comes from Neomonachus schauinslandi, assembly GCF_002201575.2. Classification (NCBI taxonomy): domain Eukaryota; kingdom Metazoa; phylum Chordata; class Mammalia; order Carnivora; family Phocidae; genus Neomonachus; species Neomonachus schauinslandi. Next base: position 113,607,318 of record NC_058409.1, read on the forward strand.
ATCATTTCCTTTTAGGAGCAGGCTTCTGAAGGAATCAGAGAAATTTGTAAATGATTTTCTTTTTTTTTTTAAAATAAATTCATGGTTGTATCTAAATAATATTATAATACTCACATGCATTCTGGTATGTTTCTTGATTGGGAAAAGAAAGAAGGAGTTGAATTTAGTACCTTGGAAATTACACACCATCCTGGTGTTATATCCTTGGTGAGTACTGAGTATCTAAATTCCATCCTTAATTCATCAGGACATTAATCAGGAGTTGAAACCTGCGTTATTGGAGCACAACTTCATTGCCTGATTTTTCTATTTGGTTAATAGTTAATGGTTTAATTTACATTTACTCACCAATTGTTTATTGCGTACCTGATACAGTCCAGGTTCAGTGTTTAACACTGGAGATACAAATTTGAAGGATACATGATACTTATTCCAAAAAGGGTCATTATTTATCAGATAGTATAAATGACATGAATGTACTATAAATGTAAAAAATAAGGTATCTTCAGATGCTTTGGATACTAAGACAATAAAGCAGTTAATGGCATTCTAGAGAATGATCAGAAGCACCAAGTTTGCAAAGTTCATGTGATTATTTGGAGAACTACGTGTGATCTGCTGTGGTTCAAATGGCCCAGTGGGATTTGGGATATAGGACTTAACATAGGAATATTTCTTGATTTAAAATAAATGCAACTGTATAACCTTGCTTAAGAAGAAACACTTGGGACATTTAAATACAGAAAATAACTAAGGATCTTTAAAACTCACCAAGTAATATGTCCCGTAAATACCTACCACAAATGGTCCAAATAAGAGGCAGATTGGATAAGGTGGATGATGGGGCTATAGTGGAGATAAGGTAGAGAAATAAACATTTATTGATCACATAGATTTTCTGGACACTTTGGAGGTATTTTGCAATATCATTACATTTTCTGTACACACCAGCCAGTCAAGTAGGCATGAGAATTTTCATTTCACAGACACTCTCAAAAGGCTCTTAGACAAAAAGAAGAAAACCTTATAAACCTTGCTGTAACTAGGGGATCAACTTATGTCAATGAAAAAAAGTTATCACTGTATATTTTCTTGAAAATAAACATGTTTGATATAAATGATTAAGAAATACATCTTATATTTATGCTTCATTGTATAAGGAAATACTTGTGGCCTGAAACTAACCTAAACAGACTTTGAAGGGAAAGAATAGTGATTATCTTCTTAGATGTACTGCTTAATCAGAGATTCCTTTTTGCCATGAGAACAACTCATTTCTATTTTTTCTTCATCCCATTTTTTTCCCCCCCTGGCTAACAAGTCTTGCTATCTGTCAGTAAAGCAGAAAAAAAATCAGTTAGATAGCTAACATTATTTCATGCAATGGTAGACATGGCTTCCTAAGAAATACCCACCCCAAAATTCTCTTCTATTTTTGCAGCAATATTCAGAGTAGCAATAGCACCCTCCAAGCTTAGTTGTCAAAATCCACACGTTGCCCAAGTGACCCAGCTAAGTTGCCAAGATGGAACTCTTTCTCAAGCGTTCCCTTTGGGACAATGAGCTCCCCAAACAGTCAGTGAGCTCCTGAAGCCCAGATTCGACCTCTATCAATAAGGTATTCCACTTCAAGAACAGGCACTTATAACCAGGGCTTAAAGATCTGTTTGGGGCCCCTGGCAGGTTTTGCTTGTGCCAGGACCTGTTTTTACATGGTGACACACAGGTCTCTGTGGTGCCTCATCAGTCACTGGAGAATGATGTCAGTCCATTTTGTGTGCAGGTACCTAAAAGGTGAACCAGCTGAATCCAGACATTAAAATCACACATTACAAATACAAATCACAAACCTGACATTTAAGCCATTCCCTCCGATTTTCACTTCAACAGAAAATTTAAACCTGACAATTATTGCATGAACTCTCTCCTAACAAAATACTAAGCAAACAGCAACTAAAAAACAAACAAAACAAAACAACAACAGCAAAAACCATTTTATAATGGATTGCTGAATGTAATGAATTTACATCCAAATAGTTAAATAATTCATCCTAATAAGTGCAGATTTGAACCCTTCATTCAAAATAACCTAAAACCAACTCAAGGAAGCTATTGAACACAGGCCTGGAGGAGCATTGCCGGCCCTAAAGCAGATTTTGTAATATTGCTCCGAGATATCTTGAATAGGGGATACACTGAGTTCCTTTGCATTACTCCACTCTGCCAAATGAACTAAGTTCTGGTGGAAAATATATGCACAAACTGGTTCATTTGAATGAAAAGAAAAATGTAGACAAACTAAAAATTGCTGATCTTAGAACATTTAATCATCACTAAAATTTGATAGAAATAGAAATTATCCATGCCATAAAGTTGGGAATTTCCAACCATCAACATACTGCAATAGCAAATGTAATTTCTCCTAATTTTTAAGAATCAAACTTAAACTAGTTTCATAATGGTTTAAGAATGAGTATATCTATAAACCCATTATAAAAATCAACTATATTAGCCTGATATATTACAAGAGCTTAAAAAGGAAAGCGTGATCGTACTTTGACAGGCAATTTTCAACATTCATTCAACAAATACATATTGAGTGGTTATTATATTCAGCCTCAGTGAGACTAAAATAAACATATACCAATCCCTTATTGGAGGAAGATTTTTTTTTTTCTCCCACAGGAATTATAGTTTGGGTAGACATAAAATAAGTTCAATGAACTTATAGCTGAGATTGTAAACTGGCCACACAGAGGTTACAATGCAGACTACATACACTTTGGGGTCTCACAGGATTTTAAAATATTTGAAGTAGAATTTGAAAATGGACAGATTTCACATACTAACCTGGCTTCCTGGCTTCTGAATAAAATACCAGAAGATGGCCACAAGTACATGGAGCTGAATAGCAGAGCACATTACTCTCCAGTTTTCAATAGTCCCCACTCCTTGCCAATCCCCCACTGATTACATTCATCTCTATCACAAGCCTTGCCCCTGAGATGCTTCAGTTTTAGACCCTTGTCTTAGATATATTCTTTCACAAAAGATGGAATGAATAATGTGTGTCTCCAGACATGTGTCACCCTCTTGGTCACCTACCTCAAGTAACTTTTTTCTATCTCTGCTCCCAATTCTTTTTTGTTGTTGTTTCAAGTTTTTATTTGAATTCTAGTTAGTTAACATATAGTGTAATATTGGTTTTAGGTGTAGAATTGAGTGATTCATCACTTACATACAATACCTAGTGCTTATCACAAGTGCCCTCCTTAATACCCATCACCCTTTTAGCCCATCCCTAACCCACTTCCCCTCCAGCAACCCTCAGTATGTTCTCTATAGTTAACAGTCTCTTATGGTTTGCCTCCCTTTCTCCCTTTTTTTTTCTTCCTTTCCCTATGTTCATGTCTTTTGTTTCTTAAATTCCACATATGAATGAAATCATATGGTATTTGTCTTTCTCTGGCTGACTTATTTCACTTAGCATCATACGCTCTAGCTCCAGCCATGTTGTTGCAAATGGCAAGATTTCGTTTTTTTGATAGCTGAGTAATATTCCATTGTATATATATACCACTTCTTCCTTATCTGTTCATCAGTCCATGGACATTTGGGCTGTTTTCATAATTTGGCTATTGCTGATAATGCTATATACATGGGGGTGCATGTGTCCATTCGAATCAATACTTTTGTATCCTTTAGGTAAATACCAGGTAGTGCAATTGCTGGGCCATAGGGTAGTTATATTTTTAACTTTCTGAGGAACCTCCATACTATTTTCCAGAGTGGCTGCACCATTTTGCATTCCCACCAACACTGTAAGAGAGATCCTCTTTCTCTGCATCCTCGCCAACATCTTTTGTTTCCTAGGTTGTTAATTATAGCCATTCTGACAGGTGGTATCTCATTGTAGATTTGATCTGTATTTCCCTCATGATGAGTGAGCATCTTTTCATGTGTCTGTTAGCCATTTGTATGTCTTCTTTAGAAAAAAGTCTATATGTGTCTTCTGCCTGTTTCTTAACTGGATTATTTGTTTTTTGGGTGTTGAGTTTGATAAGTTATTTATAGATTTTGGATACTAACCCTTTCTCAGATATGTCATTTGCAAATATCTTCTCCATTTCCAAAGGTTGCCTTTCAGTTTTGTTGATTGTTTCTTTCACTGTGCAGAAGCTTTTTTATCTTGATGAAGTCCCAATAGTTCATTTTTCATTTTTGCTTTTGTTTTCCTTGACTCAGGAGATGTGTCTAGTAAGAAGTTGCTATGGCTGATATCATAGAGATTACTGCATGTGTTCTCCTCTAGGATTTGGTGGTTTCCTCTCTCACGTTTAGGTCTTTCATCATTTTGAATATATTTTTGTGTATGGTATAAGAAAGTGGTCCAGTTTCATTCTTCTGAATGTTCCTATCCAGTTTTCCTAACACCATTTGTTGAAGAGACTTTTTTCCACTGGATATTCTTTCCTGATTTGTTGAACATTAGTTGACCATATAGATATGGGTCCATTTTTGGGTTTTCCGTTCTGTTCCATTGATCTATGTGTCTGTTTTTGTACCAGTACGATACTGTTTTGATGACTACAGCTTTGTAATATAGTAATATATAATATATATATACATATATATATTATATATTATATAAAGTAATATATATAAGTCCAGAATAATAATGCCTCCAGCTTTGCTTTCTTTTTCAGGATTGCTTTGGCTATTCGGGGTCTTTTGTGGTTCCATACAAATTTTAGGATTGTTTGTTCTAGCTCTGTGAAAAATGCTGATGGTATTTTGATAGGGATTGCATTAAATGTGTAGGTTGCTTTGGGTAATATAGACATTTTAACAATATTTGTTCTTCCAATCCATGAGCATGGAAAGTTTTTCAAACATTTCTTTGTGTCCTCTTCAACTCCTTTCGTAAGTGTTTTATAGTTTTCAGAGTACAGATCTTTTACCTTTTTGGCTAGGTTTATTCCTAGGTATCTTATGGTTTTGGGTGCAATTGTAAATGGGATTGATTCCTTGATTTCTCTTTCTGCTGCTTTATTATTGGTGTATATCAATGCAACAGATTTCTGTACATTGATTTTGTATCCTCCAACTTTGTTGAATTCATTTATCAATTCTAGCAATTTTTTGGTGGAGTCTTTCAGGTTTTCTACATAGTGTATCATGCCATCTGTGAATAGTGAAAGTTTGACTTCTTCCTTGCCGATTTTGATGCCTTTTATTTCTTTTTGTTGTCTGATCACTGAGACCAGGACTTCCAGTACTATGTTAAATAACCATGTGGTTATTAACCACATGTGGACATCCCTGTCTTGTTCCTGACCATAGAGGAAAATCTCTCAGTTTTTCCCCATTGAGGATGATATTAGCTGTGGGCCTTTCATATATGGCCTTTATGATGTTGAGGTATGTTCCCGCTATCCCTACTTGGTTGAGGGTTTTTATCAAGAATGGATGCTGTGCTTTGTCAAATGCTTTTTCTACATCTATTGAAAGGATCATATCATTCTTAACCTTTCTTTTATTAATGTGGTGTATCAAATTGATTGATTTGTGAATATTGAACCCACCCTTGCAGCCCAGGAATAAATCCCGAATGATTGTGGTGAATGATTCTTTTAATGCACTGTTGGGTTCAACTTGCTAGTATCTTGTTGAGAATTTTTGCATCCATGTTTATCGGGGATATAGGTCTGTAATTCTCCTTTTTAGTGGAGTTTTTGTCTGGCTTTGGAATCAAGGTAATGCTGACCTCATAGAATGATTTGGAAGTTTTCCATCCATTTCTATTTTTTCTAACAGTTTGAGAAGAATCGGTATTAACTCTTCTTTAAATGTTTGGTGTAATTCCCCTGGGAAGCCATCTGGCCCTGGACTTTTGTTTGTTGGGAGATTTTTGATTACTGATTTAATTTCTTTGCTGTTTAGGGGTCTGCTCAAATTTTCTATTTCTTCCAGCTTCAGTTTTGGTAGTTTATATGTTTCTAGGAACTTATCCATTTCTTCCAGTTTGCTCAATTTGTTGGCATGTAATTTTTTACAATGTTCCCTTGTAATTGTTTGTATTTCTTCAGTGTTGGTTGTGATCTCTCCTCTTTCATTCATGATTTTATTTATTTGGGTCCTTTCTCTTCTCTTTTGGTAAGTCTGGTTATCAATTTTGTTATTTCTTTCAAAGAACCAGCTCCTAGTTTCATTGATGTGTTCTACTGGGTTTTTTGTATTTCTGCTCTAATTGTTATTATTTCTCTTCGCTGGCTTTAGGTGTCATTTGCTATTCCATTTCTAGCTCCTTTAGGTGTGAGGTTAGGTTGTATATTTGAGATTTTTCTGGATTCTTGAACTAGGCCTGTATTGCTATATACTTCCCTTTTATAACCACTTTTGCTGCCTCCCAAAGGTTTTGGACCACTGTGTTTTCATTTTCATTTGCTTCCATGTATTTTTTTTTCTTTAATTTCCTGGTTAGCCCATTCATTCTTTAGTAGGATGTTCTTTAACCTCCATGTATTTGTGGTCTTATCAAATTTTTTCTTATGGCTGACTTCAAGTTTCATAGTGTTGTGGTCAGAAAATACGCATGGTATGATTCCAATATTTTTGTATTTGTTGAGGCCTGATTTGTGGCCCAGTATGTGATCTATTCTGGAGAATGTTCCATGTACAGTTTAAAAGAATGTGTATTCTGCTGCTTTAGACTGAAATTCTCTGAATATATCTGTTAAGTCCATCTGGTCCAGTGTGTCATTCAAAGCCACTGTTTCCTTGTTGATGTTCTGCTTAGATGATCTGTCCATTGTTGTGAGTGGGATGTTAAAGCCCCCTACTCTTGCATTATTATCAATGAGTTTCTTTATGTTTGTTATTAATTGATTTATATATTTGGGTGTTCCCAAGTTGGGGGCATAAATATTTACAATTGTTAGATTTTCTTGTGGGATAGACCCCTTATTATGATATAGTGCCCTTTTTCATCTCTTGTTATGGTCTTTGGTTTAAAATCTAGTTTGTTTGATCTAAGTATTGTTACTCTGGCTTTCTTTTGACATCCATTAGCATGATAAATTGTTCTCCATCCCCTCACTTTCAATCTGCAGGTGTCTTTAGATCTAAAATTAGTCTCTTATAGGTGACATATAGTTAGGTCTTGTTGTATTGTTTGTTGTTTTTTTTAAATCTATTCTTACAGCCTATGTCTTTTGATTGGAGCATTTAGTCCATTTACATTCAAAATGATTATTGATAGATATGAATTTACTGCCAATTTATTACCTATGAAGTTGGTGTTTCTGGAGATTTCCTCTGTTCCTTTCTAGTCTTTTTTGCTTTTGGTCTTTCTTCCCCACTCAAAGAATCCTCTTTAATATTTCTTACGAGGCTGGTTTAGTGGTCATGAACTTCAGTTTTTTATTTGTGTGGGAAGCTCCTTATCTCTCCTTCTATTCTGAATGACAGTTTTGCTGGATAAGGTATTCCTGGCTGCATATTTTTCCGATTCAGCATGTTGAATATATCACGTCACTCTTCCATCTAACCTGTCAAGTTTCTGTGGCTAGATCTGCTGCTAACCTTATTTGTCTTCCCTTGTTAGTTAGGGATTTCTTTTCCCTTTCTGCTCTTAGGATTTTTCCTTATCTCTATATTTTGCAAATTTTACTATATGTCTTGGTGTTGGCCTGCTTTTGTTGATTTTGATGGGACTTCTCTATGCCTCCCAGATTTGGATGTCTGGTTCCTTTCCAGATTAGGGAAGTTTTCAGTTAAACCTTCAGCCCTTTTCTCCTTCTCTTCTTCTTCTGCTACTCCTATGATATGAATGTTACTCTGCTTTATCAAGTCACTGAGTTCCCTAAGTCTCCCTTTGAGATTCAATATTTTTCTTTCCCTCTTCATTTCAGCTTCATTATTTTCCATAATTTTATCTTCTATATCACTTATTCATTTCTCTGCTTCTTCCAACCTTGTGGTCATTACATCCAGTAGGTTTCATATCTCAGTTATAGCACTGTTTATTTTGGTCTGACTAGTTTTTAGGTCATTTATTTTGTGGTGAGTAACTCCCTGGTGTCTTCTATGCTCTTCTCAACCCCATCTAGTATCCTTATGATTGTTGTTTTAAATTCTGGATCATGCATATTATTTGTATTTGTTTTGATTAGATCCTTGGCCATGACCTTTTCTTGTTCTTTCTTTTTGGGATGAATTCCTCCATCTTGGCTTTTTATCTAGGTCTCTGTCTTCTGTGCATTAGGAAAACCTGTTATGTTTGCTGCTGATGAGAGTAATAACTTTATTAAGAAGAGGTCATACGCTGTCCAGAGCTTGGCACTTCAGGAAGTGTTTCTGGTGTGTGCTATGTGCAGTCTGCTATTGTGTTTTTGCTGCTTTTTCTCTCAGGTCAGTCCTCTGCAGAGTTTCTCCTTGCCTACAGTGGGGAGTGTTTGGACCTTGTCCAGTGTGTGGCGAGTTTTAACTAGGTGTGCTTTGGTCTGCTTGTTAAAAGAAGCCAGATCCTGTTTCCACTAGAGCTGAAGCTTTGCAGCACTCTATGGTCAGTAGACTTGCGGCGGGGGGCAGGGTGGTTTCCGGGGGTTTGAGCTGGTCTTCTGGGGGGAGGGGTCCACTGTTCCTCTGACTCTCAAATACACTTGACCTAGTAAAAAAGCATGTGCAGAGCACACGGGGGTGGGGTTGGTGTACGTGGCTCAAGCCTCCACTGTGGGTACTCTGCAGCTCACCGAAGTCCGCCTGTGCTGATGGACAGGGGCTAAAAATGGTGTCAGCCCACTCTCTCTTCTCTGAAGTGGGGAATTCATGCCTGCCACTATCCAGGAAGCCCTCACAGAAGAATGAACAATCTCCCCAGGTGTGTCCCAGGCATCCCTCAGATCCCTGCCTTCACCATGTCTGTGCCCGAGCCATCTTCTCACCCAGGAGTGCAGTGCTCCTCTGTTTTACCTCAGGTGCACTGGCTGGGTTTCAAAACTCCAAACTGTAGGGACCCAGTGTGGCTGGACCTTTGCTGATCCTCTAAGGGAAGGTGTTGACATGCTGTGGCTGGTGCTGGTTTGTCCCAGAAGGCAGTTGCCTGAACAGACACAAGGGCTTGGAGTTTATAGTGAAGCACAGCAAAAATCCTGTGTCAGGTTAGCTGCACTCAGCAGGTGTCTCTGCCCCTATGCTAATGAATGGGACTGTGCAATGCCCGCTGGCTCTTTTGTCCCCTGAGAGGTAGTGCCACGTCTCCCAAAGCGCTCCAAGAAGGGGAACTGTCTCTGCCAGTGCAACCCATGGGATCCTCAGACCATGCTGTCTGCTCCCGGACCTCTGCCCTCCTTCTTCACAGGAGCACCACCATGCCCACCAGGCTCCACACTGGCCATGGCTCGGACTTCTAAAACTTCAATCTTTGAGCTCTGCTGCTTGTAAAAACTCACAATAATCAGCCCCTCTCATTTTCCCAGTCAATGTTTTTGGGAAAGTGCTTTCTTGTGCAATCCCCTGTGTGCTGCACGTGCTTTCTCTCTCTCTCTTTCTCTGGTCAGGGCTGCCCCTCCTCCACAGCACCCATGATTCTTTTTTCCCCCAAATCACATCTCCACGCCTCCTACCTTCCACCATGTGGCCTCTTTTCTCCCTCTAGTTGTGCAGTTTCTTCTCTTAGTCCTCAGACCAATTTCTTGGGTGTTCAGAATGATTTGATATTTACCTAGCCGTGTTCGAGGGTTGAGGCAAACATAGGGTCCCCCTACTACTCCACCATCTTAACTCCTCCCTATCCCAGTTCTTGTTCAAATATCCCCAGGTCTGAAGAAATATATCTGTTAATGATATAATTAATCAAAATTCTAATTATCTTATTTTTTATAATTAAAATGAATTGAAAGTATTTATCTATAATTAATTAAATATATGCTGTAAACAAAATTGATATTTAGATAATTAAAATATTCCAGGAATCAAAACTGCTTTCTTAATCAACCACTTGTTGTGAATGATTTTGTTTCCGTAATTCTTTTAGTTATATCTTTATAGATATAGAATTAGTTAGGCAGTGTCTCTGGATCTGGCTACATTATTTGGTATATTATCTAAAAATTAATCAATTGCTGTCTTTTCCTCCTTGTAAGAAGGATAATCCCAGGGGCACAGACTGCTATTTGTATCCTACAATGTTGAGGACAGTGCGGAGGTGCAATTTCTCCTGAAATGCTCATCCACCGCATCATTTTATACCTAAACCTCTACAAATAAAACTTTATTTCTAGCACTGCCTTTTGTTATGCCAAAAGTTAAATGCATAATAAGTTGTCAGAATGACTCTTGATCAACTGTAGACAGAGTCAGCAAGAAAGGAAGTGGACTATGTTTTAGACACAAATTTAGTAGAGAAACCTTTTAGAAACACAGCAGTCCATATGCAGGCAAATCTGGTCAGACGAGTAGGTAGAGCCATATATAAGCAAGGTAACTCGATATAGGTTTATACACTCAACAACAAAGGAAGAAAAGGCAAATGTAGCCATCTGTGCAAAATGAAACAAAACAAAAACAAAAACAAAAACAAAAAATAAAAACCTAGAATGGTAGAACAAGTGAGGAGAGTGGTGTGCACCTGTGGCAACAAAGAAAGGAGATCAGTGGGAGTACCAGCTAAAGAGACGGTTAAAAGCGGGGAGTCCAGACAGACCATCCTTGTATGAATGGTGAGGAACCAGCCGAATGGGATATCTGAAACGCAGTGTTGACCCCAGGTGTTCAGGTCACAGATAACACAATAGAGAGATTTACAAAAAGTGGGTGTGGGTCCAAAGAAGCTGTGTAAGCAAAAAGGATTGTCAGATCAGAACACTATTTGGTGTGTGCTTTATTCTGTCCAACTAAACAGGAAAGCCAGTGTGACATCCACTGATGTCCCGTTTCCGGATTTTCAGACCAACCTCATGGGTTTACTTTTTCTGGAGCTCAACCAACCACTTCCATCTGAGGTTTATGGTTGGTCTCCCAGACCCCAGAGCAAGGATGACAGAGTCTCCATCTTATCAGAAGGTAGTGATAGCAATGCATGCCTTGAGTCTAGGTTGACAGGGCTGTTGTGATCCATCATCGATGTCCAGCATGAGTTTTGGACTGTGCCCTGAGACACAAGTGTCTGCTGTCCCAACACCAAAGGGTGTTCCTTCCCATTTAGAAATAGTGACTCCAATCTATAGAAAGTGAAATTTTAGTCTTTTACTCTAAAAGACTAAAGGAGACAGGTAACAAAAGACTAAAGACTAGGAGACAGGTAACAAAAACAACACTTTGAACCTCACTAATTATTCTTGTAGGGTAGAGTTGTTGGTCTGATTCTTCCCTAGGAGCCTAGGGATGGCTTTTCCTGGCTGAGAGGGTCTGAGTATCTGGAGACAACCTGGTATCAAACTCTTTGAGGGGAGAATAGAGCACAGACAGGGAAGGTTTGGGGCACAGAACTTGCCCCCCACCGCCTCCACCCCCACTATACACAAAATTCAGTCTTTCCTCTTATTGGAAGTACAAGAAGCAACATTGAATCTGCCACCATAGGTCTCCAGTTTTTAAGACATTACCAGTTGTATGTGGTTCTCTTTTGGTATAGTGTAACCTTTTATCAGAAAAAATACTTACAGGAAAAACCTTTAAATTTAGCATAAAACCTAATTCTTTTTGCTCCTATTGAAGCTCGGAAGACTGGATCCTTATTAGAGTGCATTTCTACAAAGAGATAAACATTTTAAAAAATAAGCATGAATGGAATCCAGGATAAAATGCATCCATTTGTGCAGGAAAATAGCTTTTACCGAAGAAAATGGCACAAATTCATCATATGGAGAAAAATGTCATTTCAAAGTCTATTTCCAAGATCAAAATGTAGAACTTTTAATACAATATGTTAGCTTTTTAGACACTCTAAATCTACAACTTTTTAAAGCCAAAGGTTTTTTTTTTTTTTTCAATCTTTTTGAGAACATCAGCAATTAATTACCCCCATCAATAGAGAAATTGTCAAAACTAGTTTAAAACCGCCAGGGAAGGAACATCACATAAAAGGGGCTTTGCAAATTGTTGCATACAAGGGCCACTATGTTGAGCAACAGTTTTACTGAAGTGTTTTAATTAATCTTTTATACAACTGAGTACTAAATGCATATTACCAACTTTGTGAAAGAAACTCTCATGTCAGGACTGCTAGTTTTTGTCTTGCTCATGTTAAATGCATTGCAACATGCCGTGACATACAGCTAATAAAAGGGCATCTGTCACAAGGGACTAAGTACCAAAATCAACAATTTGCATAGTGAACAAGGTTTACATTGTGGCAACTCATGTTGCCTTGTACAGAACAATGGGATGAACACTCCCTTATGGCCTCTACTAAGTACTAGACATGTGGCCTTAGAAAAAGAAACCCCCTGTCATCCCACTTTTTCCCAGTGGTGCTTTGTCCGTTCACAGCAAGGGTTTGACTTCATGCCCTGGTCTCTGTCTGAGAGGAAGTCCAGCTCAATTCAATTTGCTTCCCTCCGCCTTTTAGTAATGAAACAGCATCCATTTGGGCAGGCCCCATGATAATGCAGAGCAGATGGACAGAGTTTTGTCTAATTAGATTCTGGGCGGCCTGTTTGCTATAGTAAATGTGCATGTATTTGCTTATTTCACACTTATTTTGGTGACAACAGCTTAGTAAAGATAAGATAGAAATGAATGTGGGAGATCATCTCACTAAAGAGCTACTTAATACAAATCAATAATTTTAATTCAATTACTATTTCTATCACCTACTTAATGAGTTGCTTGCAGGCTCTTTGAGCTAAAACAAATTAAAAATTCTCTTTTTAAAAAATTATCATTTTTATTCTTTCTCCTTCCTTCTTTTCTTCTGTTTTTTCCCCCTCCCTTTTTCTTGCCTTCTTCCTTTCCTCCCTTTCCTTCTTTATTTCCTTCTTCCATCTTTTGTCCAAAGGTTATTGATAAGGTATCGGGTTTGTGATACAGATTATTTTAAATGTCTGATTAAATAATCTACTTAAAAATTCAATACCAAGAGAGCCACTCTATTCTTTTTGCACTTAGATTTCTCAAAAGACACACATAGATATTTAAAACCCCACAAACTTGTATTTCATACATCCACCCAGTGATATTTGTGGTCACCCCCATCATTATCACTCCCCGTAGTTCCCGCGGGTGTAGCCGTTCACCGTGTTCTTCAGTTAGAGACTCGCCAAAGAGCAAGCACTCAGACTGGGACAGTTTCACTGGTTAGTTTCAGAAACAGGGTGGTTCGACTCTCAGTCTTGACCTCTTCCCACTAAGTTTGCAGCTTCTTTATTTTTCCTAAACTCTTCATACATAAACACACACACAAACTCTGGGGACCCAGACTGAGATACTGGAATTGGTGAGATAGAAAAAAGTTTCTATTTGGCTGGTCACAGTTGTATTCTTACTCCAGTGACCTCTCCTTGACTCTCTGTCCCTTTAAGCACCCCAGGCCTGAGGACTTCTCCCTCTGACTTCTCAATCAAATACATCATAGTGTATATTTAAATCAATGTCTTGCAGATAGATAATTAAAGACTGTATCTTCATATCACATAATAAAAGTCTATCATAAAATAACTTCATTCTTCCAGTAAAAATGGTTATATCTAAAGGCTTTAGGAAGAGAGAGGAGGAAAATCTTCTGGATGAAATCTCACCACATAGTGCAGACTACTTGATGTGCTTACAAAGAAATGAGACATAATCTTTGGAGATACACACTAGAAAAGCCAGATGTTTAATTTGGATTATGGCTATTTCCTGAAAAGCTGGGGCCTGTGATACAAGTCTCATATTCTTTGGAGTTGCTTATCTGTAAATATTATTAGGCCCACAGAGCAGACATCATTAACCAGATACTGAATTTCAAATGCTCAACTTGTCTTTGTGGACTCTTTCAACGGAGAACAGTAAATAACCAGCTTAGTTTCAAAAACAATAGCAAAAGAAGCACAATCCATAGTACAAAAATGTACAAGGCTGGTTTGGGAATCCAAATAGTCCTTATCTAAATCAAAAGCTGAGAGGCTCTAAAACAATTAAATCATGCTGATAACCCTGGGTGGAACAAAATGAATCATATTCTCGCCATGGATGCAAGGAGATGTGTAGGCTAATCGCCTTTTTCCCATCAAGCTGAAGAGGAAGAGAAACCACATCTCTGATTTTTTTTTCCCCCAAAGACTGTATTTCAACATACACCAACATGAATTTATTGTCTACCCCCTCCTCCTCTTGAGACCTGCTTCTCTTCTAGTCTTCCATATCTCAGTAAACGACACATCCATTTTATGTCATACAAACCAGAAACCTTGCAGTCTTCCTTGATAGCTTGCACTCCCTCTCACTTTCTCCCTCTATCACATCACTTACTTCTGACAGCCTCCTAAATAGCCCCTGAATCTGTTCCCTTTTCCTCGTGTCCTCTACTGGTCCCAGAGGAGGTCCTCATCATCCCTCATCTGGAAAAGAGCAAAATCCTAGCCAGCCTCTTTACCCCTTCACTTTTAAATCCTACCACAAAATTAATCTTTCTAGAATGTAAATATGTTCCTGTTGTTTTTTTTTTTTTCTTCCTTGCTTTATAACCTTCACTGGCTCCACATTACCAATGTAATGAATCTGAAGTCTATAATATCACTAACACCTTCTGGCACCTTCTTTCTCTTCATTACTTAAGGATCCAACCTCACCAAATTTCCCATCAATATCCAGAATGCTGCCTATTTTTGGTAGCCCTATGGCTGCAAACACTACTCTCTTACCTTTAAATTCCTTTTTGGATTTTTCTGGTCTGGTGAGCTCCTATTAATGTTTAATACACACCTCAAGTAGACCGTTCCCTGTCACAATTTCTCTGGTTCATCTTCCACCACATTTTCCTCACTCCCAGCTTTGTGCTTATCTCATTTTGCTATAATTTTTTTTTTTTCAAGAACAGAGAATCTCCCAGAGAGTCTGAGCACCTGAACACTGGAGACCTTACTGTTTTCATCACTGAAGTCTTGATGTCTAAATGCAAGGGATACAGAAAAACATGGGCAAGCATTTGTTGCATCGTTAATACATGGTATCCGTGTCTCCTTTCTAAACTTTCCTTTTCTTTGTTAATGTTGCCAACATTTTATTAGTCACCCAGGCAGAGAACTATGCAGTTGCCTATGAGCAAACATTTCTTCCTTGCTCCTCACCCTTGCTATCTCTCTTTATCACATCAAATATTCTTCCCGATATTCATCGCTGTCCATAATATATTGCCACACTTCGGAATCAACCACATTTCATGCGTTCTTTAAACTATCCACTCAGGGCGCCTGGGTGGCTCAGTTGGTTAAGCGACTGCCTTCGGCTCAGGTCATGATCCTGGAGTCCCGGGATCGAGTCCCGCATCGGGCTCCCTGCTCGGCGGGGAGTCTGCTTCTCCCTCTGACCCTCCTCCCTCTCATGCTCTCTGTCTCTCATTCTCTCTGTCTCAAATAAATAAATAAAATCTTTAAAAAAAAATAAAATAAATAAAATAAACTATCCACTCAATTCAACCCTTCTCCATTATTCCTGTTCCTGAACTGATAAAAGGGCATCATTGCCCATTGCCCCTTGCTGGGATCACTGGTGAGTCTGACACATCAGATCAACCATCACATATACTGGTATTTCACTGTATGAAGGTTCTCATGAATCTTGTTCATTCTGTAGCACCCTGTCTGACTTCCTTCCTGTATATGCTAAATATCATTAAACTTGGTTCTTCCTATATTATTTCCCTGCTAAAATATCTCTAGTGCCTTCCCTACCATGGAATATATTTATCTATATGCTCTCTTTAATATTTAAGATGAATTTAGCTGCTCTAGGCAAATATCACTCACTGCTCCAGCCCTTTGCCTGCTCTGAAATATAAGCAGAAATGAACTTAATTATCTACTGCTCTACATGCAAACTGTTATTTATAACAGTATATTCAGGACAAGTGAAATCCTGGAAAATGTAGTGGACAGCATTAGATATCAGAGACTGATTTGCTGTGCAGGCTCACTACTGATGCCAGCAAGAGGAAATGATGCCATTTGGCCAATTTTTCTTGGGTGTATCCTGTATATTTCCTCCTTGAGATCTTCCATAGATAAAATTTTCTTGTGAGAGGAAGTTGACCACCTAATACATTGCCTGAAATACTTCTGTCCATAGACATTTTCCACTTACTTCCAGATTTATCCTACCTTCTAGTTCCTTTACAAATTTAACTAAATTTCTAACTCTGATTAACACTAAACGTTCTCACGGTTGTTGAGTCACTTTGTTTTTCCATAAAGAATAAAATGTTTTGTTAAAATTATTAGCAACATCTGAAGAAGATCGTTATTTTCCATGTTTAATAACATTTCTAAAGTAAAATATAAAATTACTCATCTCATATTTTCAAAGATACAGATTTCATTTCACTTGGTACATATGCTGGAAATCAGGAGATGTTTTCTTCTGTCATAGGAAAATTCTCGATTTGAGGAGACTGCTTCTCCGTCATTCCTGACCCCTCTACGCATACCCCATGACTCTCTTGTCACATCACCTAAACTACCAAGGAAACTGATGTGGGTAGCTGATTTGCTCCTTCCAGCTTTTTCTTCTTCCAAATTAGATAAAATAACATGACTGCCAAATTAATTTGACTCCTTAATATCAACAAATAATTCCAAACCCCTTAGACAATCCTTTGCAGCCCTCATTAATTTTTCCCTTATCCAACATTTCAGCTTCATCTCCCACCTCTCACTATTTTATGTATAAATGTAAACTGATATATATCTCCATCTTGGACTACAATCAGCAAGATCACTCATGCTCTTTCAAACATATCTGGTTCCTTCTCACCTTTTCCTTTTGCTGTTCATACCATCCCCTCACTTTATCCAGAGGGACCCCTGCATCTTTTTATTTAAGTGAGATATAATTCATGGACCATAAAATTCACGCTTTTAAGTATATAAATCAATGATTTTTAGTATATTCACAAAACTTTGCAGTCATTCACTACTATCCAATTCTGGAATATTTTTATCACCTCAAAATGAAACCCTGTACTCATTAGCAGTCACTCCCTATCCCTTCCTCCTAGTCCCTAGAAATCACAAAGCTACTTTCCATTTCTATGAATTTGCTTATTCTGGACATGACATGTCATAGAAATGGAATCATATTGTACATGGCCTTCTGTGTCTGGTTTCTTTCACTTAGCATGTTTTCAGAGTTCATACACATTGTAGCATGTATCAGTACTTAATTCCTGTTTATGGCTGAATAATATCCCATTGTATAAATATACATCATTTTCTTTTTCCATTCATCACTTAATGGACATTGAGTTGTTTCCACTTTTTGGCTATTGTGAATAATGTTAAGGTAAATATTTGCATAAGAGTTTTTGTGTAGATATATATTTTCAGTTCTCTTAGATATATACTTAGGAGTAGAATGCTGGATCACAGTGTAACTCTATTTTTAACTTTTTGAGTAAATGACAGCTGTTTTCCAAAGTGGCTACCCCATTTCATAGTCCACCAACAATTTTTCCACATCCTTGCCAACACATTATTGTTTGTCCCTTTTATTGTACCCATCCTAGTAGGTAATACGTGGCATCTCATTGTGGTTTTGATTTGCATTTCTCAAAGACTAAGATGTTGAGCATATTTTCATGTGTTTATTGGCCATTTGTGTATCTTCTGTAGAGATACTACTCCATTAGTAGATATATGATTTGTAAATATTTTCTCCCATTCTGTCTGTGGGTTGTCTTTTCACTTTCTTGATAGTGTCCTTGAAACACAAAACCTCCCTTGTATCTTATCAATTAAAATTCTACTCATCCTTCAGGACTATTTTTAAATTCCCATTATTTTTTGATGGCCTTTTTAGCTCTTTCAAATTCGTGCTATCCCTTTACCTTTTCTCCATGGGCAGATCACATGGTTAATATCTGCTATTATATTTATTAAATATTACTTTCTGGAAGTGTTCATTCTCTTTACATTTGGATTCTCAAGATCAGTGACTGTGTTTTTGCTTTCTTCATGGTATCTTTGCTTGTATCAAGAGTATCAAAGCACATATTGTTAATTTATTAAAGAAGAAAGAGCCAGTAGAGGGAAGACAGGTAGTCTACATATGTCGGTGTTAAGTGTACGTGAGTCTGGGGAGCACGTTTAAAGTGACTTCTTCACATGAATGAACCTTTCTGGAAACTGCTCTCTCCTAGGGTGGGAATGTCAAGGTAAGACAATTATACTTGGATACACTTAAACAAAAATACCAATAGGAATTATACTACCTGACATTATTTAGTTTATTTCTCAGCTAGACTTTTTTAAGTAAACACAATTAAGAACATTCTATTTATCAGCACACAACACAAACTCTTTTAGGCATGTTTCTAACCATATGCTCCTATAATTGCATTTTCTTTTACAGTTCACAACTAGAAATTTGTTTTCTTTAAATGTGTGTTTTTAAAACCATGAGTTCTTGTGATTGCTCACTTCTCAGAGAGCTAAATGAGCATTGGTACTCTTTCCTTTATGACTAGGTAATACTGTACTAATGAAAAACAGGGCTTCTTTATTTATAATGGCCTTGGGGTCAATTATCAATTTATCATCATGTCCTGCAGATTTAAAATAAAATATGCTGTGCAGTATAACCATTGTACAAAATTGACATTAAGTAGATTCTCTGAGTTTGGACTTAATAAAAAATACAAAGAGTGCTGCCTAAAAGGTTTCTCCAACTATAAATTCTATTAGGTAGCTTTTAATACAAGACAGTAGGAAACTGAACAACTGAATTAGAGAGTTTTTTCACTGCTGTTTTTTGTCTCATACATGTGAACAGTCATTGGCGGACCATTTGCTAATTCACAGAAATAATATTTCATATCTCTTTAAGAGTAATTCAAAAGCTGCCTAATTTTTTACTTATGTCAATCCCTGTGTAGATATTAAACTATTTACATCTGATGTTAACCTATTTGCACAGACATCCTGTTAACTTTAGGGATTGTATGCATGAAATATAAGGAGCAATGGTTTCTTGTGTCCAAAAAAAACCTAAGTCCTTCACATTTACCAACTGATTCATATACACCAAACTCAGATTACCTCAATACCACCCTCCTGGAAGTCTATGAGATGACATAAAGTTTTATGTTTTAGCTCCTATTGAAAATAACTCTAATTCCCACATAAGAACATTACTATCCATGCTGAGACTCAGGCCTTGTTTATGTGATATTAAGATCAGCATATCCTGCCCATGTATATGATATATACATATATATATATTACACACACATACACACATACACACAACTTAAAGCCACAGATTCAATGAGCATGTAAAGGCAGAAACAGAGTTGAAGGTTAATTGTACATTTGAGAGTGTAAGATTGTTAACTTTCGAGGACATAGTCTACCTGCTGAGTCTTCCCCAGTGAAGACTGAAGACATTCTAGGTACTATGCTATCAGTCCCTCAGAAGCACCAGCCCTGCTGTAAGGGCTCAACAGCCACATGTGGCTGCATTGTTTACTATATTAGACAGCATAGTTCTAGAACATTCCCATCTTCACAGAAGGTCCTGTTGGACAGTGTTATTCTAGAAAGCAAGGGATCAATTCCTTACCCTTTAGGTTCCATTACATTTTTAATGGCCTCACTTTTGAAGTGACTTAGTCTGGGACTAGAATTGTTGATTCTGTCCATTTTATATCCTTGTCTACTCCCTATGGCTAGTGTTTTTTGGTGAGAAGAGTAGAAATGGAACAGAAAAAGGAAATAGAAGAACATAAATGAAGAGTAAGATGTGAGGATCCAATGTATTAGTGATGCCAACGGATTTTGACCCTTAGTTCAGAAGTTTTTTTTTTTAAAGAAAAAAAAAAAAATCCAGAGCCTTTAAAACATCCAGTATAGAAGTAAAAGCTATATCGAGAAATTTTGTTAGTTTTAAATGGCTGCCAGGACAGACATTATATTTTCTCAATAATCAGTTTTGCATTTATAATTTTTCATATGAATTTAAATGACAAAAATTAAACACAAGAAAATTAGTATATATATCCCTGTCATGGGAATATAAATAAAATAATACCAGATTTCCATACAGACTCTTCTTTTATTGGAGGCACTGAAAATATAACATAATTTGCTTTTAGATCCTTTCTAAAATACAATAGAGTAAAAAATGCCATTTCCAGAAAAAAAAATTGCTTATTTCAGAGAACTACCTCTGGAATTACATATATCACATTGAACGTCTTAAATTATTTGTGAATATCATCTAGAAAATTGGTTTAAAGTAAACTTTATTGTATGTGAATTATACAGGTAATGTCCTTTCCCTCACTTTGCCAGGAGCAGCCTAGAAGGGAATTACATTTGGTTGTACATATCTATTTTTTTAATGTGTTTTTCACTATTTACTTTCGAAGTGATTTTTAAAAAATAATCAACAATAGCTGACTGCCGTGGAAAGAAATTCTTTGTGTATTCATCAGAAAAGGGATAGCTTTCTTTGAAAGAAATACATTCCTCATGAACCACTTTCAGTCTGGGTCCAAACTTTGCGTGCCATTATGCGAAGCACACCAACAGGTTGTACGGACAAGGCGGGTTTTCAAGCAGCACCTTCTGCCAAGCCCTCCAAAGCACGGCACACCCCAGCTCCTGTCCGTGAAGTTGATGAATGTACTTCAGACAGGGCTAGGACACGGCTCAGTACAGTTCTCTAAACGGTGATAAATGACCACCTTTGTGTGAAATGGGTTAGGTGGGAGGGCCACCCTTTGACAAGGCAGAAAATGAAATGATTACTATTGCATTGTGTTGACTTGTCTGGTTAGAACAGTTGTGCCTCTTCCTAGAGGTTAATTGGACTTGAACTCAAGAAATTAAGAGGTCAGCTGAGGTCACAGTGACAGCAGGCCCACTTTTAACTTGCTGCTAATAACATTTGGCAGAAAGAGGATGAATCTGGGAATTTTAGTCTAGGTGCAGTTCGATTTCTTTAAGAGTGATGGTTTGTACAAATTATTAAACGTACCTTAACTTTGTATCACATACAAAAATTCAATGTGTTTTCAATTCCTGCCAGGCACTCTAGTATAACTGAATTTTCTTAAAACAATAAACATTAGAACACATGTTATCTTATATATTTATTTATGCATATATATGTATATATTCATATTCTTAGAATAGTTATGGAATACTCTCCATCAAGAAATGAAAAAGTTTGGATTTAAAACAAAAAGATTCAGAAATGCTTGAAAATGACATTCTAATGTATTTAATGGGATCTTTTTTTCTACCCAAGACTAAATGCTACCCAATGTAAAGAAAGCAGATTGGAGTATTTTATGGTATAAACGGTAAGGCATGTCCTAATGTATAAACTCTCTATTTCATATGTATGTTTGCAAGCTTTATACATTGTGATTTAAGAATATAGTAAAACATTTGAATTATAACTGTTTCCTAAGAAGACATCCCACTTTAGTCACACAGGACTTATTTCAACCTCATTGTGCTTTTCTTGGTTACTTGACACTTCAGAGTCTCTCGCTTGAATTGACCCTGGACTGTCCCATGTGCTCCTTGCCACACCACGGAACCTCACAAGGAGCCCAAGTGAGGGACAGAGTCCCCAAGTGCTTTCGAGGGGGAGGAGCAGGGTGTACAATGAGCCACAAGGGAACAGAGAGCCTCAAGGGAGACTTGGGAGGAATCCTGGCAGTGTTGTCCAGATGGTGGGGAACAAGGCACATCACCTAATTAGCGGTGCTTCCCCGGCAGCTGGGTGACGGGGTCACCATGAGGGAGGCAGGCAGCCCGGAAGTGCTCAGTGGTGACACTGCTCCCGACCCTCCGCATTACAGACGTCAGTCGGTGCCAGTCAGGTACTTGTACTGTGTTCCTAAGAAATCTGGGTATGATGGAGAAATTCTTTGTTTCTTTGTCCTAGGGATAAACCCAGAAGAATAACAAAACTTTGGCGATCAGGTACACAGCTCCTTTTTAATTTCAGCTTTATTGAGATATAATTGGCATATAACATTGTGCAAGTGTAAGATGTACAATGTGTTGATTTGTTAACACTGTTACACTGCAAGATGATTACCACCATAGCCTTAGCTAATTCCTCCATCATGTCACATAATTACCATTGTGTTTGTGTGTGTGTGTGTGTGCGTGTGGTAAGAACATTTAAGATTTATTTTCTTAACAACTTTCAAGTGTATAATATGTTATTTTTAACTGTATTCACCATGCTGTGCATTAGATAGAACACATTAATGTTCTAAATGGAAATTTGTATGTACTCTTTGATCATTATCTCACTGTTTCCTTCACCCCCAACCCTGGTAGCCATCATTCTCTCTAATTCTATGAGTTTAGCTTTTTTAGATTTGACATATAAGTAAGATCATACATTGTCTTTCTCTGTCCGACATTTAACTCAGCATAATGCCTTCAAGGTTCATATATGTTGTTGCAAACGGAAAAAAAAATTACAAACCATTTATCTGATAAGGAATTAATATCCAAAATATATAGAGTCCATACAACTCAGTAACAAAAAAACAAACTATCTGATTAAAAAATGGGCAGAGAAACTGAATCATCCTTTTTTCAAAGAAGACATACAAATGGCCAACAGGCACAGTTCCTTTTTCGAATAAGGTAACTTATTTTCACTTATATGCTATGGCTTTCTAATCAGAGGCAAACCACAATAAAACTCTAGGAATACTATCCTATCAAAGGATCATGGTATACCAGCCAGACTCCTTTAGCCAACTTAATACTAAATTTCATTACTGTTTAAATTAATAAATTACAAAATCCCTAAAATGATCAGAAGAAATATGCCAGGTTTTGATTATTTTGTAGAGGAGAAAGTGCTCTGGGCTAGAAATGAGGAAGCTTACATTCCTTGCCACTTATTAAAAATAATCCTAGACAAATCATTGAACTATATTGGTCCCCATCCCCATCAGTAAAATGAGAACATTGGTTTTACTGATCACTAAAAGCCCGTATAGATTTGAAAATCAGAGGGTCTATGGCAGTAGGTCTCAACCTTGACTGTACATTAGAATCACCTGGGGAGCTTTAAATTGTATTAACCTCCAGAGGTGAATCTGGGCACTGGTGTGTCTTAAAAGTTCCCCAGGTGATTCTAATGTGCAGGCAGGGTTGTGACCCACAGCTCTATGATATCACCAAATGCAGGCCATGCCAGTAACTATCACAATACACACATTTATCGAACACTTAATACAGGCACTATTCTTGTCATCAATTATATAAAGTATGCAATCATTGCAACCTGCTATGAATTGGGTATTATTAGCCCAACTTTACCCTGTTTTACAAATGAGGAAACTGAGGCTTATGTAGGTGAAGTAAATCAGCCAGGGACACCTGGCTAGAGTGTGCCAGAGCACACAAATCCCAATTCGGGATTTGAGCCCGAATTGGATGCCAGAACCCATGCTCCTAACAACTGCAGTTTGCAGCCTAGGAACAGCTGGTCAACCTCTCCACTAAAGAAGCTTCAGTCAGTATTGCAAAGACATCCTGTGGCAGCCTTCCATAGGCATCTCATGGAAAAAAAAAAAAAATGCTGGGAAAGTCTCTTGCTGGCTGTTAACAATCATCAATCCTCCTCAGCTGTGTTGCTACTCTTTGTGCCAGGAGTGTAACCGACCTGCTTTACTAAATCCTGACTCACTTTAGAGAGAACTGAGCGTCTGCCATCTACTCAGCCGGGATGCAATTCAGAGAGAAAAGCACCAACTCATATTTAAAGTTAGGCCCAGGTGGGGACAAATGGATATGGATACCCATGTATCATTGCAGAGCTTCCACAAAGGAAAGTGAAGGTAAATTCCTCTCCTTTGAACCATAATGCCTCTAATTTATACTGCGGCCTATCAACAAAGCCTGAACATGTATTTTTGCTACAAGGCCGGATTGAAGGGAAGACAGCAGGCTACAGCAGCCATATATGTAATCAATCTTTTAAAATATGGTTTCCCAAAATAAAACTAGTAACGTTAGGGCACAGAATCATGCTTTAGGTGATAAAACTAGCTCATTCATTTCACAAATATTGTTTAAATACCTTCTATGTGCCTATCTCTATACTAGGCACTGAGGTAATTGCAAAATTAGGATGTACTCCAAGTTGTAGAAATTCTGCCCGGTTAACTGAAACATGTATGATAGTATTTTTGCCAAGTTTTAAAACAGACTGTTTGGTCACTGTATCAGTGAAGTCTGAACCTTTATGCTTTGTATATTTATAGTTCTGTTCTTTTCTGAGAATTTACAATGCTTTATACTCTTTCACTGTGTCATTAAAACTTTACAAAATGAGGTTCTGGTAATAGCACTTGTATATTTAAATTGGCAAATTGAATTATCTTGTTTCCTTGTACTTTAAAGAGCCAGTGCAAGAGAGAAAATGCCATTTGTAGGTGACTAATGTTTAGAGAAGGAGGGGCCTAACAATAGAAGGCTGTCTTTCTTTCCTCCTGTTTTCTTCGCTTTCTTTTGTCTCCTCTCCCATCCCCAGCCAATTGAGTACTTGGAATTATGACCCAGGGGGCCTTTGGAGAGAGAAGAATTTGGATGTTTTAGGGCATTAGCAGAGTGGGAGTGAGAGCATAAAGAAAAAAGAAGGAAGCAGAAGGAGACATTGGAATAACTGGACTGTTGTGAACAGACTTGTGTTTCCCCCACCAAAAAAAAAAAATCATATTAAAGCCCTAACCCCTCATGTTACTCTTTTTGGAGATAGGGTCTTTAAGGAGGTAATTAAGGTTAAATGAGGTCATCAGGGTGGGGCCCTAATCCAATGAGACTGGCATCTGTATAAGAAGGGGAAGGGCCATCAGACAGCATGCTCTGTATTTGAACAAAGCCTGTGTGAGAACAGAGCAAGGAGGTAGCTGCCTGCAAGCCAGGTAGGGAGCTCTCTTCAGAAATTGGTTCTGCCTGCACTTTGATCTCCTAGCCCTCAGAACTGTGAGAAAAATTTCTGTCATTTAAGCCCCCCAGTCTGTAGTATCTTATCATGGGAGCCTGAGCAGACTAATACATGGAGGAAGGTTAGGTGTGGGTGGATGAATGAAAAATTGCCCTTGGCAGGGTGCCCCATATCACTATTATGGAAAGGAATGTCTAATGTGAAATTGAAAGTTTTGTGTGTGTATGAACCATGGGATTCTTCCTGTGACCCCCATATCTTCAGTAGGACTTGTTACACTTATATGTGGTCACGGTTTAACTCTTGTTTTGTTCCTGGCAGCCAAGAGGCAGAATCTCACACCTGGGTAGATACAATGCAAACGAGGAACAGCATACACAAAGAGGAGCCTGGGGACAGCCCAGAGGAATACAAGCCGGGGAAAGGGGTGACTTTGCAGAAATCTGGAGGCAGCATTCTCTAGACCTAGAGATATCTATGCTAAAATAGAGGTTGAATGCCATTAGGAACCTCAGGAATCATTTCTAATTTAATCCCTTAATTTAAAGATGAAGGAAATGGGGACTTGAATCATGAGGGCTGAGGTATTCTTGGTCTTCATTCTTGTCCAGCTGGAAAATGACAAAGTTTTAGAACTCCAAATTTGGTGCTTTTTTGTTTGTTTACTAAAACAGTACTTCTAATTTGCTTTAGGCCATACATATGTGTATGTACACACACATATATATTTTTCCCCAGTCTCTAGTCCTGTACCACCTCTTGAAGCTTCCCAGTCTTACTTTGATTTGAAAATTCATACAATAATTATACTTGTTTGAAAGACAAGCTGAGGTTATTGAATAAGAAAGTGCCTTACACATTGTAAAGTTGTGTAAAATGTAGGGTGTTTTTATTTGTTATTATTCAACTATATAGTAAATTCACATAAATATGTTCATTTTTGTCTGATGAGAGAAACTAGACTTTATATCAAAATCAAACTGTTCAGACTGGAAAAATATATTCTTAACTAGACTTGACACATTATCATTGATTTTTGTCAGAACACACACACACACACACACACACACACACTTCTAATAGAAACATCCAACTGATGAGGCACAAAAATGGAAAGGCACCAAATTTGCAGTTAAACAGGCCTAAGGTAAACCCTAATTACTTCATTTAGTAGTTGCTTATCCTGGAATACATTCCTGAACATCTCTGTGCCTCAGTTTCCTTCTCTGTGAAATTGGACCAATCACTGGGTTATTGTGGAGGACAAAGGAGAGATAAAGTGTGGTTTCAAAAATGCCATTATAGAAATGGATATTTGTGTAATCCTTGAAGAAATGATTCACCAATGAAATGGGAAAGGCAGAGTATTGCCATCACAGGGTTGCCTGGTAGACGAAAGAGAGGACACACATAGCAAACATTAGTTCCCTTTTTGGAATATTACTCAGCCATCAAAAAGAATGAAATCTTGCCATTTGCAATGATGTGGGTGGAGCTAGAATGTATTACGCTAAGTGAAGTAAGTCAGCCAGAGAAAGACAAATACCATATGATTTCACTCATATGTGGAATTTAGGAAAAAAACAGGTGAATATATGGGAGGGGGAAAAACAAGAGAGAGAGGGAAACAAAACATAAGAGACTCAACAATAGAGAACAGAGGGTTGATGGAGGGAGGTGGGTAGGGGATGGGGTAACTGGGTGGTTGGGATTAACTTGGGCACTTGTTGTGATGAGCACTGGGTATTGTACGTAAGTGATGAATCACTAAATTCTACTCCTGAAACCAATATTGTGCTGTATGTTAACTAACTGGAATTTAAATAAACATTAAAAGAAAACATTAGTTCCCTTTTGTCTTTGTGAAAACCAGTCTTAAGTAGATTTAATTTTGTGAAGTGAGAGACAGCTTTTTTTATTACATTCACAATTAAGAGTTTGTTTCCTTTATATTATTAAAAAAACAGGTATGAGAAATAAACAAGGCTAGGGTAACAAATATATATTTGTCAAAGTGGGTTTCCAGTCAGCCCTTAAAGCTGTTTACCTCAGTAAAGAACTGGCTTACAATTGATCTGATTTTCTGTCAGGGGGATTGTGCTAATGTTAACACAGCTCCACTGGGTCTGGCACATGAAAAGTGTGGCCCCAAAGGGTGAAGGCAGTTTCTGAAAGGGAAAGAATAGAAGGGCTTTTAAACTCTCCAGTTTCTAGTACACGTGAGATCATGTTGGATGTGGTACAGACATTGCTTTGCCCTGAACAGTGGGGCAATTCAAAGACTTTTATATTTTTGCATCACAAGTACCAAAGAAAATATTTACATTTTAATCCATTGCTATATTCTTAATGTCCACTAAAAAGCTTAAAAATGCAATTTTGTCTCAACCTGAGTTAATGT
The DNA here is from genome assembly GCF_002201575.2 of Neomonachus schauinslandi. Classification (NCBI taxonomy): domain Eukaryota; kingdom Metazoa; phylum Chordata; class Mammalia; order Carnivora; family Phocidae; genus Neomonachus; species Neomonachus schauinslandi. The sequence goes on from NC_058409.1 coordinate 113,634,850, forward strand.
AAAGACAAAAAATTGTAAAGGTAAACATTTATTTCATTAAATGTTTTTATTTCATCAGAGATTTAAACAAGAATATCCACAAGTGAGTGGAAAGGTAAACCAACTTTTAAACACTGAAATAGTAAAAAAAAAAAAAAAGAGAGAGAGAGAGAGAGAGAGAGAGAACAAAGGTATTTTGTTCTGTATATTAATTGATGCTTGGGAGCAATTTAATTTTTGACTGGCTTTTAGATACTCAGAAATTCCTTTCCTTGTATACTACTTAGCATTTGATAAGGATTCTGACATTTTGGACATGGTTTTAATTGAGAGTGATAAAGAGATTTTTAAAGTACCCTAAATGTTTTATCTAAATAGAAATATTAATTTTTGGCAATGTAAATGTAAAACTAGAATAAATTGTAGGACACAAAAGATCCATAGCAATCTAAAATACATAATATTCTTATATATTATTTCTTTTTCTCAGCATAAGAATGACCCCCTTAAGGTAACATTTTGAAAAATAGTGTTGCTATACTTATCCCAAATTGACTCTGCATCAGAAGCCACTACTAAAAACTAAAATGTGTTAGCTATTAATATTAGAAGATGTATATCTTGTTTCTTCAATATTAGTCTAGCTTTTTGACCAAGAAGTTAATTAATAATACTTTAGGAAAGGGGTGCCTGGCTGACTAAGTTGGTAGAACGTACAACTTGATCTCAGAGTCGTGAGTTTAGGCCGCACACTGGGTGTAGAGATTGCTTAAAAAAAAAATCTTAAGAGAACATTTTAGGAAAGTGTTAAATACACTACTATTTTAGATACTTTAAAGAACAAAAAGCCAAAGAGCAAAAAGGTAAAATGAGGAATTGTCTTGGGTCAAATATATTCTAAGAAATAAGAGAGCCAGACAGTTAGGACTTAGAAAATAAAGTAGTTCTCAATTGTATCCAAAGCCACTAAGAACTCCTTTGTTACCCCAGTGGACACAATATTCCCATTAAGTAAGTAAATAAATAAATGTAGGATAGGCTAAATAACAGTATGTGGAAGTAGGCATAAAAATCAATTTTGTATTATTGTCCCAAAAGTGGCATTAATTCCTTCATTGGATTTCTTCGAGGCTGTCAGGATAGAAAAGAAGTTTTCATTCCATAAATATAAACTATAAAGAATCCAATCTGTTCAGTGGACGAATTTATCTGGAAAAAATAAACTGAATCTTTATTGAGAGTGTTACTTATTTTGACAACAATATGTTTGTTGAAGTTCAGAGAAGAATCTCTCCATTAGATCATCTGAATCAGGATTTGAAGCAGTTTTTCACTAGTAAAAGGTCACCACAGTAGCTACACGTTACTTTCAGGCTACCTGCAACCAATGAGTCTTTCAAACACCCCACAATTTTCATGTAAGAAATTACTTCTCTTCCACTGTGTTCAGTTTTGGGAGTTTGCCAAATCAAGTTCCTGGGTCCTCTCTCCAGGGAAGTCTGGTTTTTGAAGACTTCTTTTAGAACCTCTCACCACCTGAACAGCCAGATGGATTTTTCTCTTTCAAGGGCTGAGGAATACCAAGATGAAAAAAATCGTTGACATTTGTTTCTTCATTTCAGCTACAGATCAGTTCCTGCTTTTGAACCCTAGACAGTTGCCAGCTTTTTCTATAAATAAATAAATAAATAAATAAATAAATAAATAAAATTTTATTTATTTGACAGAGAGAGAGAGAGCACAAGCAGGGGGAGCTGCAGGCAGAGGGAGAGGGAGACGCAGACTCCTGCAGAGCAGGCAGCCTGATGTGGGGTCTCAATGCAGGGTCTCAATCCCAGGACTCTGGGATCATGACCTGAGCGAAAGGCAGACACTTACCCAACGGAGCCACTTAGGTTCCCCACCAGTTTACAATTATGCATGATTCCCTTATATATCATTCTCTAAATGGCAAAACTATGGATGGATAACAGGTTCATGGTTACCAGGAACTAGGCATGTGGACATAGGGATTGATGTAGCATAGGAGAGCAGCGTTCCTTTGATATTCTAAGTGACTCCATATTCTTACAGTAATTTTTCTTTTGGCCAAGAGTGAGATTTGTTTTTTGCTAGAAACTAAAAGCCATAAATATGAAAAGTCAACAGTGCAGTTAGCCTAATTCTTAATCCTGAAACCTCCTAGGCCAACCATATGTATTGGTAAGTCGAGACACAATTGGGCCAAGAGTTCAATCTGGCATGGAAGTGATCAAACATCACCCAGTTTCTGGTACCGGTGATGTCATCCTGCAAATGATACAGGCATTGCTTTCCTCTATTAGATATTGAATGCTTGTCATGTGTCAGGCAGTATGATGAGGACTGGGCATGAATTACATCATTTAATCCTTATAACAAACTTATAAAGTAGGTCCTAGTATAATGACCATTTTGCTTATAAAGAAACTGATACTTAGAGGGTATAGTACGCTTATAACTTATATCTGAGGTACTTATAACATCTAGCTGTGCCACTTGCTAGCTGTGAGACTTGCGAAAACTCTCCAAGTACCTCAGAGATTAGCTAAAGAAAATACAATCAATTTGGAAAGATATATGGAGAAAGCTTTCTACAGAATCTTTCCTTCCACTGTTAGAAAGAGAAACGCTTCTCTCCGGTTCTTTCTCTTTCTTTCTCTGAAGGCAGATCTCTTTTCTCTTAACTTCCAGATTACCTGACTGGTCAATGACCGCCACTGAGCCAAACTTCTCAACTGAGTGGGTCTAATACATCAAAAATTCTGACTTGGGGGATTTCGTTTTTTATTCCTTCATTCTTTCTTGGGTAATCATCTGCTCTAAAAAGAAGACTTTTCAGTTCCTAGACCTGGGGAGAAAGAGATAAGGGCCTTTGGTGCTTGTCCCAAGCCATGGAGTTCATTCCAACTTTTATCAATACTCAAGAAACTATTTTGATGTTCCAATCTGCAGATTCGCTAGAATTATTTTTATTTGGTTTTGAACACAGACAAGAAAGAAGTGCAATTTGGTGTGTTCTCTCAAAATCATACATTTTACCATCTTTCAAAACCTCCATTCTTTACATGAGTTTGTAGAAGAATTTACCATTTAAGTGCATATTAACCATGACTAGAAGAATAGCCTATAAGAAGATAATTCTCACATTCCTCAACTCTCCAGAGAGGATATCACTGTTGTCCTAGCATTCACATCCCCAAAATGATAAGCGATTAACACAGCTGTTATTTTTTAAATAGAGGAAAAAGAGGAGCAGTTAGAAAATCATCTAAGAGGAAATGTGTATTTAAGAATCTCTGAAGCTGACATTAATTAATGTAGTTATCTTTCCCCCAGAATGCCTATGCATATGTTAAATGATTCTGAAATTTAAATATCTTATGAACATGCAATATTAAATGTATCAGAAAAACTGAACCCTTTATTAAGATCATTTAGGAGCTCATTGAGGAATACACCAAGAAATTGGTATTAATGACTGAAAGATTCTTTCAATTCATTAGAGAAACCAAAAATAATTGCTTTTCAACCCATAGCTTTATGTATGGTTTATTATAAGGTACTGCTCCTACAACCTATAAACTAAATCAATTGTTCCAAGTAGATTACATCTAAACAGTTTTTAGAACTAAAAAAATGTATGGGTTTTCTGAGCCAGTCCACTTATATTGGAAAAGGGATTGTTGATATAGTATTCTCAAGGATTATCACCTTGAGATAAGCAGATTCAAATATTGGGAATAGCTCTCCAAACTTCCCAGTCAGGAAGCTGTGGTCAGTGTTCTGTTCCTTGTTGGGAAGGAGGAAATGTTCAGCAAAGATCAACATCAGCTGAATGTCATCACCTGAGGACTTTTCCAGATGGGACCAAGGTTACCTTCAGGTTAAGATGGCTTTCCCTTTCTCCTTATGTTCTGATTAACTAGGGAAGCCTTGATAATCAGTACAGAATACAAAATATTAAGAGATGTCAAGACAATGTCAGGACAAATTGACACCTTTTTGTTTGTTTGCTTTTAAAGCATTGTTCAAACAGCTTTCACTCCAGCCAATTAATCCATAATTGTCTAATATGGCAGTGGACCAGCATAAGATGCTCATCGAGAGAGAGAACTTTCTTTTGATTTTTTTTGTAGAAATGTAAATGAACTTGAAAATTAATAAAGTAAAACCAGGTTGCTGTAAAAGTGATGGTGTGAGTCATTATTCTGGGGAAATGCCTGTGGTCATGTCAATCCATCAGAACATTTAGCATCACCTAATTCATCACCATGGTTAAAAGCAGAAAACAGACTTTTTCCAGAAGTATAACCTCTTAAATACTTTCTCTTGACTATTTGAGTTTTATTAGTATAGTGTCCAAAATTTGATGATATTAATGATAGAATGGTTTATTATGCAGGCTGAAATGTTCAATGGTCTTTCCTTATAACCCTCCTTCTGTACTTGCTAGTTAAGGACTTTGATATTAACTTGTTTCTTCATCAGTAAAATAGAGGTACAATACCTACTCAATATAGTGGTTATAAGGCTTAAATTAGATATTGAATGAAAGCATTCAATATATACCAGATATTTAATAAATTGCAGGTAGTTTTATATCATTATTGTTAATATCAGAGACCATGAGTTTTGGAACCCTTATTTAAGAACTATGAGTTTTCAGTAGTGCTGTACAGAGATTTCAGTTGTTGGGAGGGTTAAGCTATGTATCTCTTGTGTGTCCCAATCACAGGATTACTTGGAAAAGTCAGAGTTGGAATTGCTAAAAGATCCATTGGTGGAGCCAAAGGCCAGGATACAGCTTTAGGCAGCATGAAGTAGTCCTAGTAATACTTCATTTGAATAAGGGAAGAGGTGTAGGCTTCTACCAACCCCACCCCCACTCAATCACAATAGTTAACAGCATAAATTAATAAAAATAAGTTAAATAATAAAATTCAACAATAATATAAAAAGAGAAATGGAGGTATTGAAATGAAACAATGAAAGAAATAGATGCATTTAATAAACCCAGGCATTATGCTAGCGAAAAAGCTAATCAAAATGTTACATTATGCATGATTCCCTTATATACCATTCTCTAAATGGCAAAACTATGGATGGATAACAGGTTCATGGTTACCAGGAACTAGGCATGTGGACATAGGGATTGGTGTAGCATAGGAGAGTCCCTTTGTGGTGATGGAAGAGTTCTGTGTCTTGACTGTGGTAATGGTGTCATGGATCTATACATGTGATAAAATGTCTTAGAATTACACACACATGCACACACAAGTGCATATAAAAACTGCTGAAATCTGAATGTTTATAGTTACCAATACTGTGTAAATGTCAATATCCTAGTTTTAATATTGTGTTATAATTATATAAGATATTACCATTGAAGAAAGTTTGTTGAAAAGTGTATAGGGCTTTCTGTACCAGGCTTTGCAAGTTTCTGTGAGAATATGACTATTTCAAAATACAGAGTTTAAAATTTTAAACACAAAAAAAGAGGATTGACAGAATGATCACAAAAGGCCTAAAATAAAATGTAGAATTCTTAATAATTATGCAGCAAAGCTATTTAAGCATAAAATCCATAAAATACAGATTTGATTATATGATTTTCAACATCTGCATTTCCAAACACACCATGAATAGATTAAAAAATCATATACAAACTGTGAAAATTATTTATGGCAAGACTTACAGACAAAATGTTGTTCCCAATAATATGTAAAGAGCTCTTATTTTTTTTTTTTTTTTTTTTTTAAAGATTTTATTTATTTATTTGACAGAGAGAGACACAGCGAGAGAGGGAACACAAGCAGGGGGAGTGGAAGAGGGAGAAGCAGGCTCCTTGCTCTGGGAGCCCGATGTGGGACTCGATCCCGGGACCTGGGATCATGACCTGAGCTGAAGGCAGTCGCTTAACCAACTGAGCCACCCAGGCGCCCAGCTCTTATTTTTAAAATAAGAAAAGTCAAAACTCCCAGAAAAAAATGGGTTACAATATGATAGTATAACTAACAAGAAACAAGAAATGTCAAATAAATTAGGTTAAATAAATTATGTCATTTCTTTACCACAGATCCATTAAAACTGACATTATAGAAGTATCTTTATTAACATAGAAAGATATTTATGATTTACTAATAAATGAAGAGTAGATAATATCAAAATATATTTTAATAGAAACTTCTTATTTTCTCTTTAATTTTTATCATTTAAAGTTAGCAGTTCCAATATTTAAATTATATTTTGAGTTATACTAGTTTTATAGCTTATTTTTAAAAGATTAATTACATAATCATGTTTTACTTTAATTTTTAAAAAATTCTTATTATAAATGAAAAATTATAGTCATATACATTCAACATTACAGAAATATATAATATAGAAAGTAACCCATCACCCAATAAAAACTACCCTCAAAAAAAAAAGTGGCATTTTATCACAGAAATAAAATACATTAAACTGAATTAACACTGAATATAAAAAAGAAAATAAAATTCATTTAGTCTTTTTTCCTATCAAACATGAATATCAACCCCAAATATTTGCTGTGTTTAGTTAAATTAATACTCTATACATTTCTTTAGATCTTCTAAATGCAAAGCATTTAATAAATTCCAAAGGAATAAACTCAGTATCTTCCACACAATAATGATACTACAATATAATTGCAATCATTACAATAGAAAAAGAATAATGAAAGTATTAAATACCTTCTAGTAGCATAAATTCTTACTATAATTTCTCTTGATTGAATAATAAAAAGCTGGTCTAAAAGAAAAGAAGTCCACACTCATGCATATTATTGTTCCCCATCATAAATTGTCTTATTTTTTAAAACAATAAAAGATCATATGCTGTGGAGACTGTGCTATAATCATGAGTATAAAATAATATCAGAGTTTTGAAAATTAACATTATAACAGGATATTTTTCATTAGTTTCATGATGCTGATGAATATTCATAAAACAAAAGTTTTAATTTAAAATACATCATTAATAAAAGGCTAACTTGGTGATTTGCTTCATATTTGTGGACAATAAAAATCTTCTCTATCTACCTTTATGAAAAGAGTCTGTAACCTTTAAGTTTACAGTAACTGTAGCTGGCTAAAGTTTGCATGCTTTTATAACATAGAAAAAAAATGATATTTAAATAGCATTAATTTTCTTATCTTTCAATAGCCAAAAATACATTATTTGCGATTTTAATACTAAATATTTTGTTTGTGATATTCATTAAAAGAAGCTTATCCTTACTGATTAGAGAAGTGTAATACTGAAGATTTGGAAACATTAACAAAGAAGCAAGAGAAAGAAACTATAGATTTTATGGTTATTATTACTGAACATTAAAATTTTCTGATAATAAACATTTAATTCTTTAAACATATGTCTCATGCTTTTTTCACGTGATTTTTTTTTTTTTTAGAGAGTGATGCGCACATGCAAGGGAGGGGGAGGGGCAGAGGGAGAGGGAGAAAATCTTAAGCAGGCTCCATGCCCTGCGTGGAGCCTGATGTGGGGCTGGAGGCAGGGCTCCACTTGGGGCTCCACGCCGGGCAAAATTTCATGACCCTGACATCATGACCTGAACCAAAATCAAGAGTCAGACGTTTAACTGACTGAGTCCCCCAGGCACCCCTCACATGATTCTTTTTTTCTGTGGTTCCATTATCACAACATAATGAATGCTCAGGAAATATTTCTACAAAACCTAAAAAGAAACCCTGAATAGAATGAATGTGAATCCTGTTTCTATTATCTCACTGAAATATTCTCATCTCAAAATGGTTGCTGTAACAGATCTTACATTGGTATGAAAAGATGTGCCCTCTGTTCCTTGTGAATATTTGCAAATTAAGCTAATAATGATATTGTATTGAATGGCTTTTCCAGGGAGCTGAGTCTGATTCCTCACATTTCTTTTTTGTGGGTAGGTTGTGTTAAGGCAGGGTTTTTTGTGCATTTTTTTTTTTACCATCATTCTACTCTATTTTTAAAAATAAAAAACTGTTACTGTTCAAGATGACTAATGAAGTCTTTTTGGGTCATGGGAGAAATGTGACCCTGTGGTTCTAGAACAAAAGTAGAGGCAAGGAATACCCTATACAAACAAGATCTATTATTTTGCCAATGCAGAGTAAACTGACATTGTGAAGGTGAGTTGGTTTTTTATCCCTTTAATAAATACACAGCCAATACATGGGCTATTTGGAAGGTTTCTTCTTCTAGGAAATCATTAAATTATTCATTCAACCAACTTATTAGTTGTTAATCACTGTGGTAAATACTGAAAATGTAAGTATAATTAGGATACGATCCCCATCTTTGTAGAATGTCACAAAGAGTCAGACAGCCAAGCAAATTTTTGCAATACATTATAATAAGTGATAAGGAAAAAAAAAGTAAAAGGTACAAAAGAGAAGCAAAGGATTGTGATGCTTTTTTTTTTTTTTAAGGGGAAGTTTCAGCAAAATCTGTTCAAAAAATTTACAGAAGTTTATTTTGCGGTATAAGTGAGATTTTGCCTAGCAATAAGTATAGAAATGATAATCCAAATAAAGAGAAGAGTATATACAAGCACAATGATAAAGTAATACAGAACATTTAGTATCCAGTACAGATGGAGCTTAAACGTGGTGTTGCAGACAGACTCTCAGCTACCCCTCCACCTCATCATCCCCCACCCACCTCTTGGTCTTCACACCTTTGTGAATCCATCTCTCCCGGACAGTGGGTTGGACCTGTGATTTTCTTTTAACCAATAAAATGTGGCAAAGATGATAGATTGCTGCTTCTGTGCTTTTATTACATTGTATAAGACATTTTTTTTGGTAGCAGACACGCTAGGAGAATTGTTGGCAGCATCTGGAATTTGTGGGTAGCCTCCAGCCAACAGCCAGCAAGAAGCTGAATGCCTCAGTCCTACAGCCCTAAGGGCATGGAATCCGCCAACAACCTAACTGGCCTTAGAAATGAATCCCTTCCCTGGTGGAGCCATCAAGTGAGAACCTATTCCTGGCAAGCAGTTTGCAGCCTTGTGTGATCCTAAGCAGAGGATGTAACTGAGATGTGCCAGACTCCTTCCCCACAGAAATTGTGGGATGATAAATTGTGTTGTTTTAAGCTGCTAGATTTGTGGTAATTTGTTATGCCATGATAGATAGATAATACAAATGATGAAGAGAAGTAGAGCGGAAGACAAGGAGAGAGATCACAGAGGGTCTTCTGTGTCACACTAATGATGGGTTAGAGAATGTACCAGTAAAATAAAAAATACCCGTTAAGTTGCTATTCCAACAGGCTAGTGAAAAGATAATAAAGACTGTAAGGTAGTAACAGAGTAGATGAAGAAACATACCTCTAGTTGATAATTGAGGAGCAAAACAATTCTAGGCAGAGGATGCAACAAGCAAAACCTAATGCCCACCCCCACTCTCCACCCCCACCACATACTCACGGAATACCTCTCTTTATTAAAAATACAAAATAATTTAACAATTATTAATTTAACCTATGTTTCTTAAATACTTATCATATTCTAGGCATTGTATTTTTTTTTTTACTGCCTAGAAGTAACAAGTGATAAGGAAAAGCATACACATGCATTTCTACAAGATTTAATTTAATGAAAATTAAAAAAATGTCACCATGTGATTGATCCAATGTACTGTCTCTGACATTGGCTCCAAGGGGCATGATGTGGCTGTTGTTTTGAGCTTGAAGTTCTGGGAATATCTCTGATATCCACTAGTTTTCTTCAGTAATCTTCATGATTATCAGAAAGCTCAACAAAGCTGGTCCTGGAATACAGTCTGACCCTGGAATACAGTCATTATGTTAAGCAAAATAAGGAATAGTTCCTATCTGGGAGTTTTAAGGAAAGAGACATTAAGAACATAAAAATATATCCATACTAAGGAGTAAACATGGTAAATACACCTAAAGTACCCAGAAATGCTGTTTCCTGCTTTTACTTGTAGATCCCAAAGGAATTCCTATGTGCTCAGCCACCTCGTTTCCCTTCTTCGTTATGATAGTTAAATTGTCTAATTTTATTTGGAAGATAGCTATATTTTTACTCTATAGCTTGTCTTTTTGAGATAAACTTTGTGATTGTATTCCCTATTGGAAAAGCAAAAATAATTATCAGAATTTAACAATAATTTTAATCATTCAGGGGTCAGCTTTATCAGATTTAGCAGATTGAAGGAGGCGGTGAAGAAATTTAAGAAAACAATTGTCCCAACATATGGTCAATATAAAAAGGAATATTTTTCTCCTTTGTACAACATTGGAAACCAAACTTGTTTGATCATAAAGTCTTCCCCATTGTCTAGTATTACTAGAGATTGTCCTGTCTTTGGCAACCTAACTCTATAATCTCAGTTCTCTTTAATATGGATATTTACCAAGGTTTTCTTCAAAACAGACCAGTTTTAATATGTGTGGAACATGTGTTACCACCCATAATCCCTCTTCTCTATGAGCTTCTTAAAATTGTAAGGCAAATTTTATTGTGATAGCTAATCTTCAAAGATGTCCGTACAATTGACCATGCCTGCCAGTATTTGTGTTCTTCAGTGCCTCTCCTTTAAGCTGGCTGATGCTGTAACAAACTTAGAGCTAATGCAATGCAACAAAAATGATTCTGTGTGCCTGTCAAAGCCACATTAGAAGACTTGCGGTTTTTGCTTTGAAGTCTTGGAATGCTTGCTCAGGAAGCCAGCCCCCATGTAAGATGTTGCACTACCATGATACGGCCAGGTTGCAAGGAAACGAGTATGTGGAGAGGCCTTGGGAAGAGCCAGATCCCCAGCCAACCCCTAACTCCTCCAGCCATCCCAGCCTGAGTGCCCGATGTGAGTGAAGAAGCCGTCCTGGTCCTCTAGACACCCAAGTGGGCCATCACTCAATTTCAGACTCCTGGGAGACTCCAAGAATTGACAAGCTGAGTCCAGCCAACCTGCAGAATTGTGAGAGATAAGAGTAAATTGTTATTTTATGCTGCTAAGTTTGGGGGTGTTTTATTGTATGGCAATAGATAACCAAAATATTTATTCCCTGGAAAAATGGGTTTGTTGCCTTTACTGATATATTCATCACTGGTTACTTCATGAAAAGGTTAAGTACAGAGGGGTTGAATTTTACATGAATCACGATTTTAAGGTTAAAATTTTTATGCCCATGTATAAGCAAGAACTTCCCTACCTTTTTGACTTTCAAATAATTTTATTTCTCATTTGATAAGCATTTTGGCACTAGCACAAAAACTCACAAAAATGATTTCAAAAATTGTTTCTCTTATTTCAGAAAAGATCAAAATGTGGAGTCATTCGCATAATAAATGCAGGTCTCTGCCAAAATCAATTTTCCACTTAAAATGTATCCAAACCTTCAATTTTTACTAAGGAAACATATCTTTCTTGGAACACTTAGTTTCCCTCACTTTCCATGCCTACAGTAGCAGTTGACTTTCTTATCAGGACCATTTACGTCACTTGATTACTGAATAAAAGAATTCAACAATATATTTGAGTGGTAATGATATGCCAGGCACTACAGTAGGTGTTGGGAATGGAACAGTAAACAAAGCTGACTTGGTCCCTGACTATTTGGAGTTTACAGATTAGTAGAAATGACCATCACCTGAGGTTTCCAAGTTTTCTCTGTTCATGGACCTTATATTTTCTAAATGAGTTTTTCCACGGTGCTCCTAGACAAAAAGAAGTACCTAACATTCCATTTAATGAGTAGTGAAGTCCCAACAATTTACTAGGTATTTTTTTTGTTCTAACAACATACTGCATATGAACAATACACATAAATTTAAAGAAAAAATTCATTCTTGCATAACTACAATTATTTAGGACTTAGGCACCACACAGGTTCTCATGCGTTGGAATCAGATTGGACACCACCACTCATTTGCTGTTTTACATTTATAGGTAGTGCTTTCTTTGTATTACAGGAACTACTGAGAACCCAGCTTCCTAAGGATCTGATGACAATTTATCTTCTAGCACCATGTAATAGAGAAGCTGTGAACTATCTTGGACTTGTAGTTTATACAGTTCCAGCAGATACCAAGGATCACTGTGTTTCTTTCAAACTTTTAAAATAAAAAAAAAATTTAATATCCTGGGGCACCATTGTGAGTTTACTGCAGTGCTCAGAGTGCGTGCGTGTGCCGTTTGGGAACCAAAGAAAAGACAAAGAATGCAGAATAATGTAGCCTGGCTGCAGTGTCAGAGTCGGATGCTTACAGGGATTCCCCTCCCAAGTTGAGCACAGGTCAGCTACCAGATTAAAATTTGATGTAAACTGGCTTCATCAAAATAACCACCCAGCAAAGATTATCAATACCCTGATGTATTTGTGAGTGGGAAAAATCCTATCTACCGAATTCATGAGATCTGAAGGTCAATTATATCTAAGTAGAATTTAAAATTAAATAACTAATTGGTCATGACGGGAGCTACAAATGCAGAAACAAGATTATATAATTCATATAGAATACACATTCGTCCTCTGGATATAGCATGTTTTGTCTTTTAACATGAAGAGTGAAATATTTCTTATATTTCAGAAATTCACTGTGATTGTGGATATGGTACAAAGAGGAAAAAAAAATCTCAGAACTTTTCTAACCCATTTATTATATATATATATATAATGTTATATATAATATAAATATGCAGATTATAAAATACCCTATACCTACTTGGAAAAAACTAGTCTTTGTTATCCAAAAGAGGACTCATTTTATCTACAAAATAAGATATAAGGATTTTATCATTATACTAAAAACAGTTAGATGTACAAAAATCTCAGACAAGGTCCTTTAGTTATCTTTATATTATATCATTTAAGATTGTGAAAAAAGAGGAAATAGCTCTATGAAATAGCAAATTAAATTTACTTATATTTCAAAAGCACTTATTATGTATCAGTCTTTTAACATGTATTCACAGCCAACAATAAAACATTTACTATTGGTAACCAATCAAATTGTCGGGGGAAGAAATAGCACACTGCCAGCCCATTGACCATCTTCACTTAGTGATGTTTTCTGGACTACACCCCGTAGAAATTTTTGAATGTAAAACTGACATTTAAAATTCAGTTATTTCAAAAAGAAGTCTGAATTATGAGTTCCTTATGTACAATGGAAGATCTAGTAAACTTGGCCTTGAAGGAACCATCTGAGGCTATGTGGGGGTGTGTCTTTAAATGGGCAGTTCACTCTCCAGTTCTATTCTCTGTTTATATCCTACTTATTTAACTTATTTGTAATTTATGCCTCAGGGCCTGTAAGCATTTGAATTTGTGAATCCTGCTAGAAGATAGTTGACTTATCCAGATAATGCCTAAATCATAAGGGTAATCACAGAATTATGATAAATATTTTAATAGAGGGCAAATAAAATACTCTTAGTTTTACAAATCACACCCATAAGTCAGCTTTCTTCTCCCACCCCTTTGGAAGAAGTGCAAAGAGAAAACAATATTTAATGTGTCTTACCAATCACAACCAAGTTTCACAAACTCAACTTGTCATGTAAACTTCTAGTGAGGGAGACTTTCAGGAAAGCAATTAATGAGTAGTAGTGATCATGTAGAAAATTTAATAAAAAACATAGATTCACTATGAAAATCTAAAGACAGCTAAAGGCAAACTTGTCCAGTAAAAATTTATTTAAATTATGAATTAAATAAAATATATAAGGATAGAAGATTGCAAATGACTAAAAGGAAATAAAAATGCCTCACCTTCTCTCTTTATGAAGCCTACCACCCGTTTTAAATATAATATAGCATGTTTTAATTCTATCACTTATTTTTGTATTATTATTTCTTTTAAAAGCAATTTGATGTGATCCATAAAATTTAGTACAATGTAGAATAGGGTCATTAAAATGCAGAAAGACCTAGAACATAAGGGGATGGATAGCCATCCTAGTTGATTTAGAATATTGTATTTGTGCACTAAATTTAGAAACAAATGTCTTGATATCTAAAACAAAAATTTAAGAGGAAGGAAGAAAGGAAGAAAGAAACTCGTAAATTATTCTGTCTGTGGTAGGAAGGATACACATTTCTCTAAGGAAACATTCCTGCATAAAATTCAAAGGTAAATGTTACATGTTACATGTGATGCCTTATTTATAAAGAGGTTTGGCTGTATATTAAAAAACAAATAATGATAGCTTAAACAAGTGTAGGCAACATTTTCAAATGGTCTCCAAGATTCCCATTCCCTGATGTACGTTCTCTATATAGCCCTCTCCACTTGAGTGTGGGTCTAAGAATATAATGTATTTCAATTCCATGATTAAGTTGTACTATATAACTAAGGGGATGGGATTTTGCAAATGCCATTAAAGTACCAAATCAGTTTGACTTTGAATTCATTAAAAGGAGATAATCTGGGCAGGACCGTTCTACTCAGGTGAGCCCTTAAAAAGAACTGGACCTTTTCTAAAAGAAGAAACTTGGGGTGCCACACCAGAGAACCTCCTGCTGGGACAGTCTCCAAAATCTGAGAGCTGTCCCTGGCTGATGATTAGCAGAAAAATGTATCTTCAATGCTACAACCACCATGACCTGAATGCTGCCAACACAGGATTTGGGAAGAGCCTCAGAGCCTTATGTGAGATTGCAGTCCAAGCCAAAGCCTTCCTTGACTTTGGCCCTGCAATACTCTGAGCAGAGGACACAGCTTACCCATACCTGTATTTACTGCATTTACCCATAGTAAATGGGTGCTGTTTTAAACCACTATGTTTGTGGTAAATCCATTATACAGCAATAGAAAAACTAATACAACAACACATAATTTCATTTCTTTTTTACCTAAAAGTACCCTGAAGATGAGTAGCCTAGGACCAATGTTATCTGACTCAACAGGATCCAGGCAGCTCTATGATTTTGCCATTCTTCCTGTGTCACTTCATGATACAAAACGGTGGCTCAAAATCCAGCAATCACATCTCCTAGTAAATAGAAGGAAGAAAGAGAGTAAGAAAGGGCACATCCATTCCTCTTTAAGAAGTCTTTGTTCTTTTATCTTCCTGGCCATTATTTTACTACCAGCCATGTTAGCTGCATGTGTGGTTGAGTAAAGGAAGGATTTTGATAAGCTAGAGAAACAGAAAGCTAGCATGCTACTAGATTGTTTCTCTTAAAGGAAAGCTATATTAAGAGGCTAGATTACAACAAACGTGTCTATTTTAGGTTATTTTTGGAAGAGGGATCTATATGCTGTACAAATTATGGAAAAGATCAGACTTTGCATCCAATTACAGTCCCACAATTTACTATGTAGATTGAAAGACTTGAGTAATTTCTCTGAGCATCAGTTTGGTTTTTATCTGTAAAATGTAGGCAGTTATTCTAAAGTGTAGGCGTTGTTGGGGGAGATTAAGTAACAACACAAAGAGGCATGGGAGATGAGGTGCCAGTTATGAAATGTTACACTACAGTATGGTAGCTTCCTTCACTTACTAAGGAGTGTGGATCATGAGGTTGTGCTAGTTAGGAATATTATTATTATTTTTTCTTTATCAAATAAGGACTTTTACATCAGCTTCAGCATTTGGGTAAATATGTAATTGAAACCACAGATTACTGCAATAAATATCATGGATAGGAAAAAAAATGAATGTGTTTTTAATCTACCAGATTGTTCACAATCTATCTAAACACTATAGGAAAATGAAATGGAATTCCAATAGACTTGTCAGGAATGAATTGGTTCCCAAAAGTATGGCCATGTAACTGAGTAAAATAATCTATTAGATAAGGCCACTTAGAATAGCCAACTTAAATATCAAAGAATATCTTTTAAGAATAATGAATTATGTTAAATTGACATTTACTTACTTTGTTGATGATTAACCAACAATTTTAGCTGCTACCTAAGGTTGCTCGTTTGGATGTAGTAAACCAGTTCTGTTAATGTGGAAGAGGTATAAGTTTCCTATTTGCTAGTGCTGGTAGATAGTCATCTATTTCCTTATTAGATAGTATACATTTTGTTTACCAAGAAGTTAAAATGAAGTCAGGGTGAGAGTATTAAGACAGAGCCCCACTTTCTTTATGCAAGATATTTAAATCACCTGTTTTGTTTGTCAAAGAAGTCTTTTCTCTGCGCTCTGATTTTAGCTGTAGGACCAGAAAACAGGCTTTGGAAATGTATTAAATTACTTAAAATTATGATAGGCTTTATGATTCAGACTTGGGATGGCTCCCGTAAGTCGAATCAAAATCTGACAAGAGATTTATGAATGCTACACACACAACACTCCTACATAACTATTTTATTATTCTCAATCACTTGCTCTATAAGATAAAATAATGTATAGCCAATGATCACAGTTGGAGTGGCTGTAAACCAAACTTGATTCTCTCACACATAAGATAGAAGATTAAATGATCTAGTCTTGTAGTTTTGTTTAGAAGAAAGAAAATACATTTCGGGGGCATAGGCAGAACATTAATCGGTCCCATATATTTTGGATTAATGTGTATGTGAATTTTGTTATATATAAAATAACAAAAAATATAAAAATATATGTACTTCTGTGTGTGTATATATATATATATATATATACACACACACATACATGCCTCATAGATGTACATTTGCATTTTGTGGCATATACATTTACATGTCAAGAATACTAGCAGTAGCAAAGTCCTTTATACCAAAGCCAGATAAAAAGTTCAGGAAATTTATATTCATTCATGTTCTCATTCAATTATTTTTCTCAATTTGTGTTTGTGTACAAGACATCTGGAAATTAAAGACTTATAGACAAGAAAAAGCAAGCATCAGTGAAAAATAACAGCAAATTCAACAATAAAAGAAATGTCCACCTAGTAATATAAATTGTCTATAAGTATGTGGAGGAGTATCTTGCTTGATATTGACAAATCCATCAAGATCGTTTTAAAAACCTACCGAATTTACCTAAAAATATCAGGTAATTATGGAAAATTAAGAAGGAAGTATCACACATTTTTCCTTTTTTAAAAATCATACTTACCTTTGTTACATTGGACATGATAAAAAGAACTATGATAATTAAAATTGTAAATTTCCTGACTATGATTTGTTAATAATTTGCTTCCTTAATGATTATATTTGTAAGCCATTCAGACACCAGTTTTACAGAAAATCCTTTTTTTAACAAAAAAAATTCCTGAATTATAAATAATTGAGCCCTATTATTGTCTGTGCGTGGGCCAGGGAGTAGGAGAAAGTGGAGTAGTTAGCCTTAATTATCTGGATAATTTATTTCTGTCAACCCAGCCTTAGTGCCCTTTCCTTTCAAAACTGAAAAGTTATATTAGAAATTATAGTTCGTCTTAAAGGAACTATAACATTAGAGATGACATTTCAGCACATTTGCGGATAAGTTATTTTCACTATGTCACCTTTCCCTGTGATAGTTGTGCAGTGTTCCTA
This sequence comes from Neomonachus schauinslandi, assembly GCF_002201575.2. NCBI lineage: Eukaryota > Metazoa > Chordata > Mammalia > Carnivora > Phocidae > Neomonachus > Neomonachus schauinslandi. Next base: position 113,652,326 of record NC_058409.1, read on the forward strand.
TCCTAGGATAGAGATTGAGCAAGTAGATGACAGGAGGGTCAGGGGACTCTTCTCTCTCACTCGAAGGCTCCTACCATTGCCATTGGAAATCAGATTGTTAGCATGTCAGCTCAGTCTGTCAGAATCCCCTGAGTGCTGCTCGGCCAGCTACGAGAAAATACCTTGTGTATTGGCTGTGGATGTCCCTTAACAACACCCAGTCACTCAGTCATGCAGCCTAAATGGGGCAGCACACAACACCTTCACACTAGTGTAGGATAACTGAGCTTTCCATCGATATGTCTTGACCTTATAAGAAGGCACAGCGAAGGGCCAAGGTGAAGAGCCCAGAAAGGCTTGATTGCTACTAACCTTCTCTTGTCTGTTAAAAATGGCAGCTTCTTTTAATCCAGTCAGTCAGAAACAAATGTAATAAAACAATCTTTACTCAGAAAACCAGTAAGGTATTTCTTTTATGCAGTGATGAAATACAGCCACTAGATGACACCAAGAGATAGTTTCTATATGTCTGATTAATATCCTACACGCAGTTGCCTGTTCAAAGGTGACATTCTTGAGATTTTCATTGAGATCACAGATGTAGGTCAATTAAGTGATCTAAAATTTTCCGAATTACCTTGTTTCCATGTTGTCAGTTGCAATCTATTCAGGAAGATAAAATTAAAATCAAACAAAACCATTGGATATGGGGTCATTTGGACAATAACCTCAAACATTTCCACTTTTTTTCCTGTTGTACATACCATCAATGAGCTGTTCTAGGAGAGTCCTTACAGTTACTGTCATTTTGGAAAGTTTCTGCCAGTACTCTATCATAAAACCTCCTCAAGGACTTGAAATTCAACTGTAATACTTCTCTCCAGTCTACATTTTATAATCCAAGTCTCAGCAATATGCATTTTTACATGGTTGCAAACAATTGGCCTGCTCCTATGTCTATGTCAGCAAGAGAAAAAAAAAACAAAAAACTATTAGTAAGTTTCAACTCTCAAATAATTATCAGTATTTCCTTCAAAAAACAATCTATGTTTTATCTTGGATTTATATGCTGATGGTTCATTGCCAAATTAATGTAATTTGCATCCTGGGAATAGTCTTAAACTTTAAAATAGTAGTTCCCCCATATAATACAAAACTGTTTTAGTAGCAGGCTATCTGTATAAAAGTTGCATACAAGTTTCAAAATCCACTGTCTGAACCAGTAAAAATCTCTAGAAGTTCAAGATCATGAAGAAACGTTAATATAAAATACATAGTTCCAGTAAATGTGACTTAAAACAACTTTGTAAGCTTCTCTGTGTAGCTTCAAAAAAATAATAATGATTTTCTCTTTTAGCTAGCATTGCCACATGGTAAATTAGATTGCATTTTTTTTCACCAAAGATATTTGTTATTAGAAAAAGACTGTATATTGATTACATAATGGAGAAAAGAAATGCTCTTGATCCTAAAAGCAACAGTTGAGACATACGATCATGTCTAAGAAGGAAATGTATAGAAATTAACAGACCACAGGTCATACTCAGGTATTGAATATTAATTTAGTAAAACATATGCACATCCATTAACTTACAAATGTAAAATGACAAAGAAAAACAAATTCAACTTCATTCTGGAATAACAATTTTTTTTTTTTAAATAAGACACTCTATTCTGGTTATTCAGTACATCTTTTCATTCTCTTTATGAATTTTGGACCATTACATATCTGATTTTCCTGAGTTTTATGGATTTCCTGAAATTATGGCAAGCTTTACTTATTTAAAAATCACTCATATTTTAAAATCAATATACAGAGACAAATTTCACATTGAGTATCTTCATTAAAAGATGTTGGCTAATATGTATAAAAACACTGGTACCTATATAGACTTCCTTATTTATTTTTTATTTTCTTAAGTGAAAAAACTTAGGATGGACCCACTTAAAAACTTGGTTTGTTCTTGGGGCACTTGGATGACTCAATTGGTTAAGCATCCAACTCTTGGTTTCTGCTCAGGTCATGATCTCAGAATCCTGGGATCCCGGTGCACATTGGGCTCTGCACTCAGTGGGGAGTCTGTTTGAGGATTCTCTCTCCCTCCCCCTATGCCCCTTCCCCAGTTCACTCTCTCTCTTAAATAAGTAAATAGATCTTAAAAAGAAAAAGAAAACAAAACAAAAAAACAAACAAACAAAATTGGTTTGTTCTGAATACCAAGAGTGTTGTTTATTATAAATTTTATGTGTATAATTTTTATAAGAATTTCTTTGAAATTCCCCAAGATTATGGGAAATGAGTCACTCAAAAATATTTTACTTTCAGAAGAAATTTTTGATTTTAAGAAGTTAACCATTTTATTTTATTGGAATATGTAGGTGGGAGAACAGTTTTATACCAACTACTTATTCTCCCTATGGTTCTATTGATTTATATCTTCTCTTTTAAATTGACTGTATTAACTTTCCATTACTGAGAAAAATCTGGATTTCAAGTCCATAAAATGAAAAATACACTCACATGTATATACACATGTACAAACACACACACACACACTCGTCATTCTAAAATGTATTAAATGTATTATAAATAGCATGCAGAAAAATACTGTTGTGTAATGCCATGAGGTGTTAACTCTTCTTTTGTGTTGGAAGTCATGGAGTAGTTAGTAGGTGTTATCTTCTCAATCCCATTAATAGCAGTTATATAGAGACAGGGCAATGGGGAAAAAAAAGTCGCCTGGGATTCTGTAATGCACAATTGAAATGGGTACATTAAAGATAAAATACTAAGCTTCATTGGGAGTTTCTGTTTTTCATCATTTTATTTTCCTATGTCCTAATTTTAGCAGTCTCTTAAGCAGAGATACCTTATCATCTGCTTCTGTTTATTGAAAACTTTGAATTATTGGGGCGCCTGGGTGGCTCAGTCATTAAGCGTCTGCCTTCAGCTCAGGTCATGATCCCCGGGTCCTGGAATCGAGCCCCACATCGGGCTCCCTGCTCAGCGGGAAGCCTGCTTCTCCCTCTCTCACTCCCCCTGCTGTGTTCCCTCTCTCGCTGTGTCTCTCTCTGTCAAATAAATAAATAAAATCTTTTAAAAAAAAATTAAAAAAAAGAAAACTTTGAATTATTAACCATCTGAGTTTTAGAGGGAAACCTCACAAAGCACCTTAAACATAATTTGGCTGTCTAGTTTATTTTTCTTCCTTTTTATTATTTTTTTTTGATAGAGATATTTTCTTTATTTTTTCCTCCATTTACAGGTGCAGAATTAAAGAACACGTTCGCTCACTATATTATTGATGCACTTAAGTGGAGTGTTCCAAAGCATGTAATTACCGTGTAGGCTTATGGCCCTGAAGTAGCCGAGGATAGTGGTGCTGCATATCCATGATTTGAAGGACATACAGTGATGATTATAGAGGCAGTACTCTGCATCCATTCTAGCCCTTTTGTGTTTAGCTGGTTGTCATGGCAAATAATTGGATAGAATTTAAGCCACTTTCTTCCAAGTGGGAAATTCATAATTTTACCCTTCACCTAATTTTGTAGATACTTTTAAAGAATCTTAAAGTTTCTACAGGAATGACGTCGAGCAGTGTGGGAAAAATTTTTCACAGAGAGTGGACACCTCAGAAATTTGACATCTTCTATTTCGGGGGTGGGGTAACAAAGTCAATTTTCATTTGCATCAGTTTGCTTTATTTTCTTATAACTAAGCCAGAGACTTTGAGCTTCTTTGATAAGATGAGCCCGATGTAGTTGACGTTGACAGCTTCTGAGAGAAATGGAAAAATGGTAAAAACAAACAAACAAAAAACCAAACAGGATTAACTGACCCAAAGGACATGTAAGTCAAGTAATAATGATGTATTTCTTTCATTTCATTACTTTCTGTTTTACTAGTCTAATATTGAAGTGTATGCTTAATATATCCCTTTAATTGTAAAATATAGTTATAAAACCTTAGAAAATTTAGAATTGAATACTGTTTGTGATCTAGTTCAGTTATTCCCCCAGAGGTACTAATTATTCAGTCAATTTTTATTTAATGGTGCCCTCTGTCAGCCATTGACAATAATGTCATAAACCAATTTTAAAAACGAACAAATAAAAACACTCCTGCCCTTAAGATGTTTACATTCTAGGGCACCTAGGTAGCTCAGTCGGTTAAGCATCTGCCTTCGGCTCAGGTCATGATCCCAGGATCCTGGGATCAAGCCCCAAATCGGGCTTTCTGCTCTTCAGGGACCCTGCTTCTCCTTCTCCCTCTGCTGCTCCCCCTGCTTGTGCTCTTTCTCTGTCAAATAAATAAATAAATTAAAAAAAAAAAAGATGTTTACATTCTAGAAAGGATTTCAAAATGTGAAAGATGATGCCTAAGAGAATTGTAGCCACTTCATACAGATGATTATTTGTATACCACACTGGGATCCAAGTTTAAGTTCCCAGCACCGTCATTCTTTGGACAAAAAGGCCCCTAGGTCAAAGTTATTTACTGTTTAACTGCAGTGTTACTTAAGCTCTCTTATACTTAAGAGTACAGAAATGGCAAATTGCATAGTGGAGTGCACACGTAGAAATTGTGTAGAATCCTGGAGAATAGGAGGTGCTCCTTTAAGACTAAAATTCCTGTTTGAGCTCAGAATCATTTACTTCTTAGTCAAAGTAAGAGGAATTTAATAAAGAATTGAGAAAACGTATAAACAAAGTGGAAGAAAGGTGTAACAGAGGGGAAAGATGAGACAGCGGTGAAGAAAAGAGATGGCTTGGCTGTGCAGGCAGGCTTGGAGGTATTGCAGGCTTGCTTCCAGACCCCTGCAATAAAGGGAATACCACAATAAAGCGAGTCAAATGACTTTTTTGGTTTACCAGTTATAATTTAAAGTTGTCTTTACACTGTAGGTTTTATATAAAAGTTATATTTATACTGCAGTTTTTAAGCATGCAATAGCATTATATCTAAAAACAAATACATGCCTTAATTTAAAAATACTTTATTGCTAAAACATGTTAACCATCATCTGAATTTTCAGTGAGTCATGATCATTCTGCTGCTGGAGAGTCTTGCCTCGATGCCGATGGCTGCTGACCGATCAGAGTGGTGGGTCCTGAATGTTGGGGAGACTGTGGCAATTTTTACATAAGACTACAATGAAATTTGCCAATTCTTCCTTTCTTGAACAATTTCTCTCTAGTATGGGATGCTGTTTGACAGCATTTACCCACAGTAGAACCTCTTTCAAAATTGGAGTCACTCTTCTCAAATCCTGCTGCTGATTTACCAAGTTTATGCAGTATTCTAAATGCTTTGCCATCATTTCAACAGTCTTCACGACGTCTTTAACAGGAGTGGATTCCATCTCAAGAAACCATTTTCTTTGCTCGTCCATGAGAAGCAACTCCTCATCTGCGAAAGTTTTATCATGAGATTGCAGCAATTCACTAACATCTTTAAACTCAACTTCAATTCTAGTTCTCTTGCTATTTTGATATTTCTAATCTGCAGTTACTTTCTCCACTGAAGTCTTGAACCCCTCAAAGTCATCCATGAGAGCTGGAATGAACTTCTTCCAAAATGTTAACGTTTTGATATTTTGACCTCTTCCCGTGAATCATGAATGTTCTTAATAGCATCTACGCTGGCAAAACCTTTCCAGAAGGTTTTCAATTGAGTTTGCCCAGATCCATCAGAGAAATCACTATGACTGCTGTAGCTTTATGGAATATATTTCTTAAATAATAAGACTAAAAGGTTAAAATTACTCCTTGATCCATGGGCTACAAAGTGGATGTTGTGTTTGCAGGCATGAAAATAACATGCATCTCATACATCTCCACCAGGACTCTCGGGTGACCACGTGCATTGTAAGTGAGCAGTGATATTTTGAAAGGAATCTTTGTTTTCTGAGGAGTAGTTCTCAACAGTGGGCTTAAAATACTCAGGAAACAATGTAAACAGATGTGCTATCATCCAGGCTTTGTTGTTCCATTTATAAACCACAGGCAGAGTAAATTTAGCATAATTCGTAAGGGCCTTAGAATTTTCAGATGGTAAATGTGCGTTGGCAAGTCACCAGCCGCTTCAGCCCCTAACAAGAGGGTCAGCTTGTCCTTTGAAGCTTTGAAGCCAGGTATTGACTTCTCCTCTCTAGATATGAAAGTCCTCGATGGCATCTTCTTGCAATAGAAGATTGTTTCATCTACATTGAAAATCTGTTGTTGAGTGTAGCCACCTTCGTTAATTAACTTCACTAGATCTTCTAGAGAACTTGCTGCAGCTTCCACGTCACCATTTGTTGCTGCACCTTGCCCTTGGATGTTATGGAGACAGCTTCTTCCCTTAAACCTCATGAACCTACCTCTGCTGGCTTCAGACTCTTCTGTAGCTTCCTCACCTCTCTCAGCCTTCGTGCAATTAAAGAGTCAGGGCTTTACTCTGGATTAGGCTTTGGCTTAAGGGAATGTCGTAGGTGGCTTGAACTCTATCCAGACCACTAAAACTTTCCCCATATCAGCAATAAGGCTGTTTTGCTTTCTTATCATTTGTGTGTTTACTGTAGTAGCACTTTTAATTTCCTTCAAGAGCTTTTCTTTGCATTTACAACTTGACTGTTTGGCATAAGGGGCCTCCTAGCTTTCAGCCTATCTCAGCTTTTTCTGTGCCTTCTTGACTAAGCTTAACCATTTCTAGCTTTTGATTTAAAGTGAAAAACATGTGACTCTTTCTTTCACTTGAACACTTAGAGGTTATGAACAGGCCTAATTTCAATATTGTTTTGTCTCAGGGGACAGCGAGGCTGAGGAGAGGGAGAGAGACAGAATGGCCAGTTGGTAAAGCAATCAGAACACACGCATTTATCAATTAAAACTTATATGGGCACAGTTCGTAGCACCTCAAAACAATTATAATAGTAACATCAAAGATCACTGATCACAGATCATCATGGCAGACATAATAATAATGAGAATGTTTGAAATATTACGAGAATTACCAAAATGTGACAGAGGCATGAAGTGAGCAAATATTTTTGGAAAAATGGTGCTGACCATTTCACTCAACACAGGGTTACCACAAACCCTTTAATGTGTAAAAAGCACAATGTATGTGAAGTGCAATAAACCGAGGTATGCCTGCACTTAGAACACCTACCTTGTATCTGTAAATTTGAATTAAAATTTTGACTTCTCCCCTGTCTCACAAAAATCATTCATTCAACTTCAGAATACCAATGTGGAATAGTAACTATATATGTTTCACAAATGTCCAGTCTCAATCATGCAATGATGTGGGGGGAGGGGCGGGGGGGGGAGACTAACACCATTCAAAGCAGAACTAAAATTAGATCCCAGAAGTCCTGTGCTAGCCTAAAGATAACAACCAGATGATTACTACAAAGGAAGTTTTATTTTACAGTGACTAAAATTCAGACTTACTCTGCAAATCCTAGAGAGAACAGATACCAGCGTGTACCTTGTGCAGCATGGCATAGTAAAAGCAAGTTTCCACAAGCTAGGAAATCTCTCCTTTCACCAAATTGTTAGTTATTTTTAGTGATTGGCATGCAAGGTGTTCCTTATTTCCTTCTCGGTGTTTTGGATTTTTTTTTAAAGATTTCATTTATTTATTTGTCAGAGAGAGAGCGAGAGAGCACAAGCAGGGAGCTGCAGAGGGAGAGGGAGAAGCAGGCTCCTCACTGAGCAGTGGGGCTCGATCCCAGGACCCTGAGATCATGACCTGACCCGAAGGCAAATGCTTAACCAACTGAGCCACCCAGGCATCCCCAGTGTTTTGGATTTCTGTTTGCCTTGACTGAGGTATTGTGAAGAAGAAAAATGCAACATACCAACTATGGGACTTTTGGGAACCACTAAAATAAAAGCAAGATATAATCAATAATTATAGTGTTACAATTAAACATTATAAGAAACAACAGAACTGTGAAGCAGCTCACAAAAAAAGTTGAGAAAATTAAAAAAAGTCCCTGAGAAAAACACATAAAATATATTTCCAACAAGAAGAAATAGAAAAACCTATTCAAAGTCTTTTCTTTGCAAAGGTCTAGAGATTTTCTAACGGGGAAGATTCTTCCCAGAAAACTAAAGGTAAATGTAGAAAATTAAATGGCACAAACACGGGTTTTAAACTATTGTTTTGTACAGTTGTCTTTTAAATCGGGAAGGAAAAAATCTGGTTACCAAAAAAGCATCATATTTATACTATCTTTTATATTTACCTGTTTAGTTCCCTTTACCAGTGCTTTTTATTTTTTCAGTAGGTTCAAGTTATTGTCCAATGTTCTGTCATTCCAGCCTGAACAACTCCCTTTAATATTTCCTTTTTTTTTTTTTTTTAAGATTTTGTTTATTTATTTGACAGAGAGAGACTCAGGGAGAGAGGGAACACAAGTAGGGGGAGTGGGAGAGGGAGAAGCAGGCTTCCTGCGGAGCAGGGAGCCCTATGCGGGGCTCGATCGCAGGACCCTGGGATCATGACCTGAACCAAAGGCAGATGCTTAACAACTGAGTCACCCAGGTGCCACCTCCCTTTAATATTTCTAATGGGACAGGTTTGCTAGCAAAGAATTCTCTATTTTTCTGGGCTTTTTAATTTTTTTTTAAATTTCGGTGCCTTATTTTTTCCTTCCCTTTTTGGAGGATAGTTTTGCTGGTATAGAATTCTTGTTTGGCAGTTTTATCTTTTAACACTTTGATTATGTCATGTCCTTGCCTTCTGACTTCCATGGTTTCTGATGAGAAATTAGCTATTAATCTTATTGAGGATTCCTTGTAAGTTCTGAATTCCTTCTCACTTGCAGCTTCAAAATTGTCTCTCTGGCTTTCAACCATTTGATTATAATGTGTCTATGTGTCAATCTTTTTGAGTATGTTATACTTGGAATTCATTGAGATCCTTAGATGTGTAGATTAATGTTTTCTATCAAATTTAGGAAGACTTCAAAAATTATTTCTTAAAATATTGTTTGTCTTTTTCTCCATTTTTGAGGTCTCACATTATGTGTTTGCAGATACACTTGATGGTGTATCCCATGTCTTTGAGACAATGTTAATTTTTCCTTTCATTTGGAAACACAGTGCATGAGCTCCCATGTCCTGGAGTCCCTGAAATGTTTTCTTTCCACCCTCTGACCTTTTTATTCACTCATGTTTCTGTAGGCTTTGGTTGCCAGTTGGGAGTCAGGCCAAGGGACCCAGACCCTTTGATCAGTCATGGTTTTAAATACATTGTATGACCATTGTTCCAAGTAATTGGAGGTCATGCTTCAATGTTAGCCCTTCAATGTTCAAATGTCAGGGGCTTCCACTGATCCACCCAACTTTGAGGAGTGCCGGATTAAGACCTTTCTTTGGACCCCATCAATGTCTGTTTTATTCATCTCATTTCTTCATAACTGTTTAAAGATTTGCACCTTGTTAGGATGAATCCTTTGACTCTCTTCTTTTTCTTTCCTCTTTGTTTTGCCCTTCTCATGAATCATTCTAACTTTCTTTGCTATCTATTTTTCAGAATAATTTTTCCCTTTGGAAGTAGTTCTGAGACCTCAATTAAGATCAACTCCAGTATTTTCTTTGCTTTTATTTTAACTTTACCATTGGTAGGAGCCCTGAGGCTAGAGACTATAATTCAGTCTGGTCAGGATCCAACCTTGGCCCAGAGTCAGAATTTGCCTTAACATCTTATAATTTTTATTTTAACTTTACCCATTGATATGGGACCTGAGGTTAAAGGCTATAACTTGGATGTGCCAGAATCCACATTTGGCCCAGGATTCTCCCTTGCTCTCATTTTAGCTATTACAGATATCAATAACTGAATGATTGTATATTTAGCTCATATCTTCTTGCCTTGCATTTCTTTATGTATCTAGTGAACCAACTTTTCAGGAGATGGATCCATCATTTCTAAATTCCACTGATAAGTTTTACTTCCATTAACTAATCAAAACACACCTGCAGTTCCATACCATAAGTGACCCTATGACCATTCAAAGTTTCCTCATCTCCTACCCTATTACGCATTCTCTTTCTAAACTGCATGTATTGCTGAGTCAATATCATTCTAGGAAATTTCCAATCCTGTCACCAAATACCCAAAGTCAAACTGCAAAGTTTGAGAGAATAGTTCTTCAGACTGCCAAATCTTCCCAAGACTTCTGACACCGAATGATGGTGTTGGGGTGGGGTCCCCAAAATTACCTTAAATTTTGATGATTGCTAGAAAACTTCACGGAACTGATTAAGTGCTATTATACACACAATTCTGTTATATTACAAGGAGAGGATACAAATTAAAATCAACCAAAGGAAAAGATGTATAGGACAGAGTCTAGGAGGGTTCCAAACATGAAATTCTGTTGTCATCCAGACATATTGCCCTCCTGGCATTGATGTATGACACACATGAACTACTGCAAGCCAAGGAAGTTTACCAGAGATTTATTGTCCAGAATTTTCATTGGGACATCATTATACATACATGACTGATTGACTGATTGCCCACTTGGTTGAACTCAGTCTCCAGGTCAACTGATGTCATGCGACCTAAGCCTTCCTCCCTTAATCACATGGTTGGTTTTCTGCTGTGGCCAGCCTCACCCTAAGTTCTGGTATGGCCAGCATCTGCCCTAAACAAAGACACTCCTATCAGGTGTGACATTGATTACCTCCCAGCAGTTGAGGACAAAGGCCAGACCTCTCTTTGGACAAGGTCAAATTCTTTACTACACATCCTTGACAGGTCAAATAATGACAATTCTCTGGGAATGAGACTCAAAGAGGCTCCACCCTTATTCTGTACTCTGGTGGCTGCCATGCTTCTGGTTTTCACTATGATTGCGGCTGTTAATTCCTAAGGCCACACTCCAGAACTGAAGTGGGGAATGGGAACAGGTCAAGTTAGAATGCCACAAAGCTCAGTGCTCTTACCAAGATTCAATCATTTATTTCTAATAAATAATCCCTGGATTGCTGCAAGCCTTTAATTTCCAGAGTATTGAAAAAGTTGATTCTGACCATTTTACCAGTTTTCATTGCTTTCATGGAGGAGGGAATTCTTGGAGGTCCTACCATTCACTGATGTTACTCCCTCAGCCTACTTTCCTGAATAAAATGTTGTTGGAACACAGCCATTCTCATCTGTTTACATATCATCTAAGGCTGCTTTCCCATTGCAATGACAGGATTGAATAGTTGTAACAGAGACCTTCTGGCCCACAAAGCCTAAAAAAACTTAAAATATTTACTATATGGCCTTTTATAGAACATTTGTGCCAACTTCTGCTTTAATGCATAAACATATCTCTCACTCTCTCTCTCTCTCCATATATATATATTTCTGTACCTCTCCATATATATATACATATTTCTGTACCTCTCCATATATATATATATATATTTCTGTACCTCTCCGTATATATATATATTATTTCTGTACCTCTCCATATATATATATATATATATATATTTCTGTACCTCTCCATATATATATATATATTTCTGTACCTCTCCATATATATATATATATATATATATATTTCTGTACCTAAACCCTGGAGTAAAAGTGATATATTACAAAATTTTATTAAAAGAAGACCATCTGGACTAAACAGATTGACTAATGATTGAGTCTTATTACTTATGAACAGAGAGCAGGTATTGCCTTTGAAGTTCTATTATAATACATTTAATTATCAAAGTATAGTATGAACCAATTTTTGACTTATATACACAAATTATATAATGTATCTCTGTCTACATCTCTGTTTACATCTCTATATTAAATGTGTTATTTCATACTGTGGAAAAAAATAGATACTTTTAAAATATGGCAGCAAGCAAAGGAAATGATTTACTCCTTTCTAAACTCTTCTATCAGAGTAATAGCAAAGTTTGAAAGTTTAGAAAATGCAATTTTACTGGAAAAAGAAATAAACACAGGAAATGAGAGTGTCTGGGGGCCCAGGGATCACAAGGGTATCAAGAAGATTGTTAATATTAATGATTACTGATATTGATGTACATTTCTTTTTTTTTTTTTTTTAAGATTTTTTATTTATTTATTTGACAGAGAGAGACACAGTGAGAGAGGTAACACAAGCAGGGGGAGTGGGAGAGGGAGAAGCAGGCTTCCTGCAGAGCAGAGAGCCCGATGCGGGCCTCGATCCCAGGACCCCGGGATCATGACCAGAGCTGAAGGCAGACGCTTAAGGACTGAGCCACCCAGGCGCCCCTTGATGTACATTTCTACATGTGTTTATTACCTACCCTATCTTCCTATGGCCAAAACCTCTTGGTCCACTTTGCACTGGGCTTCTCTGATGAAGATGCAGGCAGGGGACAACCGCTTATGCCTTTTGCCATCGAGTGGGGAGGAAATACTTCAACAAAATTTTATCCACTGTTGCTTTCCCGCTCTTCTGTCCTCATCTGGGCCCGGAAATGATCACCCCTTACCATAATTTAGACACACATACACACACACTGTCAAATTCTATGATTTCAGAGCAAACTAAAATGAAGTTTGATTCATTGGCACACCCCTCCTCTGCGCTATCCCTTCCTTTGCTCGCCTCCAACCGCTGAGGTAATTATAAGTTTACTCTATTTTGTCACTTGACTGTATCTGTCAAAATGTTGTTTTAGAAAGTATAGTCCTGCTGTTTTTAAGTCTTTCTGCATCCCGGTCAAGGCCTTTGTGCAGAAAATGTTACAGTTGTGCCTTTTTCTCCTTGCTGCCTGGGACCGAAGGAAAGGGTAGGTAACTGTCTGCGAGCTAACGGAGAACTTCAATAACTCCCTTAGGAGGAGCCAGTAGGGAGTTTGTATTTTTGGCCATGAATCCAGGGCTTTCATTTTAAGTTTCAGGGTGCGTCATGCAGTTGAACGCTGATTGAATGGGGGCACTGGAGGCTCCAGGGATCAAGCTGTGACATTTTTCTGAGCCTGAAGGCTGCTCACAGTTATTACTGCACGGGCCCGGCCAACTGCTACTACGGGGGACGCGGGAAGAAGGAGGTTGTGCTTCCGAGTGTGGGTGGTCGAATAAACTCTTTTAGCAGCAGCAGTGGGTCAATTTAGCCTGAAAAAGAGACCACCAGCAGCCCCCAAAGTGCTAAAAAAGTTACAATCAATTTTAAAGATATATATTATATTACATAAAAGACTGTAAGAGCGAGTGCTGAGCATTGCAGCACAGAATTACCAGCTGCTAAATGAGTCAGCCAAGCGGGATTTATCCCATAACCCAGAGAATTTCCACATCTCCTACCACTCTACCTTTTTCTCAAGGTGAAGAGAAAAAAAAATCTAAACAAAACAAAAAATAGCAGCAGAAAGAAAAAAAAAAAAAAAAACAGCAAACCCACAAGCACAGTTAGAGCAAATACGCTGGAGGGAACTACTGAAATAGAGTCATCTTGGTGTTGATCTTTTGGTTGTGAGTGGTTTAGGGTTTGTTTTTAAAGGAGTTGTTAATGTTCGCATATTGACCATACATGTAGATAGTGATTAGGGACCAACTTACTTCTTCAAATTCGTTAAGAATGTTGGTTGTCAGTACTTTTTAAAATATTGGTGTTAACCCAGTTTCAAAAATTGTCTCGAAGCTTTAAAAGCTATAAACTATGTCACTTTACTTGATTCTGCATTTAAGAAATTCTTGACTCCTGGAATTTTTCTAATTGCTAATTTATATTCTTATGTAATGCATAAAAGGCACTTCGACCATCATATTAAATTAAGCAATTGTTTTTTATTCCAACAATCAGAAGTTCAAGGGTCAGGTTAATTTGCATGCAACATATACATTGGTGGATTGGTTATTGACATCTTAACTTCAAACGTACAAAATAAAATTCATTCTACACTTTGTGGTTCTCATCAAACCTCAATTTTAAAGTGTAGTGTGTGAGATAAATAACCATTCTAGGATAATAATTAAGAAAAATTCCCACATCTTGAAAAACTCAGGGATATATCCTGTGTCAGAATTTTTTCAGTCACGGGAAATAGGGAATCTCATTGTACTTTTAAACAACTTTCCCTATTAGAACATATATACCCATCACCAGGCTAACCCTCTAGAACCCTCAGTTTGTTTCTCAGAGTCCTTAGTCTCTCATAGTTTATCTCCCCCTCTGATTCCCCCCCTTCATTTTTCCCTTCCTACTATCTTCTTTTTTTACATATAATGTATTATTTGTTTCAGAGGTACAGGTCTGTGATTCAACAGTCTTACACAATTCACAGCACTCACCATAGCCCATACCCTCCCCAATGTCTATCACTCAGCCACCCCACCCCTCCCACCCCACACCACTCCAGCAACCCTCACTTTGTTTCCTGAGATTAAGAATTCCACATATCAGTGAGATCATATGATACGTGTCTTTCTCTGATTGACTTATTTCGCTCAGCATAGTACCCTCCAGTTCCATCCACGTCGCTGCAAATGGCAAGATATCGGTTTTTTTGATGGCTGCGTAATAGTCCACTGTATATATATACCACATCTTCTTTATCCATTCATCTGTCAATGGACATCTTGGCTCTTTCCATAGTTTGGCTCTTGTGGACATTGCTGCTATAAACATTGGGATGCACATACCCTTCGGATCCCTACCTTTGTATCTTTGGGGTAAATACCCAGTAGTGCAATTGCTGGGTCGTAAGGTAGCTCTATTTTCAACTTTTTGAGGAACCTCCATACTGTTTTCCAGAGTGGCTGCACCAGCTTGCATTCCCACCAACAGTGTAGGAGGGTTTCCCTTTCTCCCCATCCCCGCCAACATCTGTTGTTTCCTGACTTGTTAATTTTAGTCATTCTGACTGGTGTGAGATGGTATCTCATTGAGGTTTTGATTTGGATTTCCCTGATGCCGAGCGATGTTGAGCACTTTTTCATGTGTCTGTCTTCTTTGGAAAAATGTCTGTTCATGTCTTCTGCCCATTTCTTGATTGGATTAGTTGTTCTTTGGGTGTTGAGTTTGGTAAGTTCTTTATAGATTTTGGATACTAGCCCTTTATCTGATAGGTCATTTGCAAATATCTTCTCCCATTCTGTCAGTTGTCTTTTGGTTTTGTTGACTGTTTCCTTTGCTGTGCAAAAGCTTTTTACGTTGATGAAGCCCCAATAGTTCATTTTTGCCCTTGCTTCCCTTGCCTTTGGCGATGTTTCTAGGAAGAAGTTGCTGCAGCTGAGGTGGAAGAGGTTGCTGCCTGTGTTCTCCTTTAGGATTTTGATGGACTCCTGTCTCACATTTAGGTCTTTCAACAATTTTGAGTCTATTTTTGTGTGTGGTGTGAGGAAATGGTCCAGTTTCATTCTTCTGCATGTGGCTGTCCAATTTTCCCAACACCATTTGTTGAAGAGACTGTCTTTTTTCCATTGGACATTCTTTCTTGCTTTGTCAAAGATGAGTTGACCATAGAGTTGAGGGTCCATTTCTGGGCTCTCTATTCTGTTCCATTGATCTATGTGTCTGTTTTTGTGCCTCTACCACACTGTCTTGATGATGACAGCTTTGTAATAGAGCTTGAAGTCCGGAATTGTGATGCCACCAGCTTTGCTTTTCTTTTTCAACATTCCTCTGGCTATTCAGGGTCTTTTCTGGTTCCATACAAATTTTAGGATTATTTGTTCCATTTCTTTGAAAAAAGTGGATGGTATTTTGATAGGGATTGCTTTAAATGTGTAGATTGCTCTAGGTAGCATAGACATTTTCACAATATTTGTTCTTTCAATCCATGAGCATGGAACATTTTTCCATTTCTTTGTGTCTTCCTCAATTTCTTTCATGAGTATTTTATAATTTTCTGAGTACAGATTCTTTGACTCTTTGGTTAGATTTATTCCTAGGTAGCTTATGGTTTTGGGTGCAATTATAAATAAGATCGACTCCTTAACTTCCCTTTCTTCTGTCTTGTTGGTGTATAGGAATGCCACTGACTTCTGTTCATTGATTTTATATCCTGCCACTTTACTGAATTCCTGTATGAGTTCTAGCAGTTTTGGGGTGGAGCCTTTTGGGTTTTCCACATAAAGTGATGGGTATTAAAGAGGGCACGTATTGAATGGAGCACTGGGTGTTACACGCAAACAATGAATCATGGACCACTACATCAAAAACTAATGATGTAATGTATGGTGATTAACATAACATAATAAAATAAAATTTTAAAAAAGAACATATATACTTAAACTGAGTTATGTTTTAGTTTCAACATATATACTTAAACTGAGTTATGTTTTAGTTTCTCCCAGAAACATATTCCTTTAGGAACCCATACTTTATGCACAGAAGGAGTAAGAACCCCATATAAAGGAGTGCCATCATTAGAAAATGACAGCCACATGATTTCCCTCACCTGGTTTCTCTCTTCACTCAAGCCTTGTCCTTTCTCCATCTACTCCAACTGTGATGTTTCCCATTTATATGAGACTTTCCAATTATTTGTAACCAAATTATTTTGATTTTAGCCCCTCAGTGTCCTGCTTTCCAGGTTTCTGACCCATAAGTTTATCTCCTGCTTATAACTTTCTCATCCTTTTTGATAAGAGGTGGTGGGACTCTCAGCTCTCATAGGGTAAAGATATCTCCAGAGAGTCTTCAGGGCTTCCCTTCCCTCACAGGCCTCCTAAGTAAGGTATGACCTGATATTTTTAGAGCCTCTTTTCCTGATTCTGATCCTAGGAACCAAGAGACCAGAAAGATGCTGATCCTAGGATCTGATCTTCCTAGGATTATCATCTTAGGAGACTGGTGTCTAATTCTTTATGATTCTTCCGTTTGGAGCCATACAAAAAATATGTAATTCATCTTCCATTTGACATTCCTTTGTGTTTTTAAAGCTAGCTCTCTTCTGCCTCTCTTCACCAAGAGAACTTACACTAATTCCTTCAGCATTTCCTTGAGTTTCTCTCGCACTGTGAATCTTAGAATGAAAAACTTAGCTTTGGTTATACTCTGGCAAATGAGATTGCTCTTTTCTTTCATCTGAACACTATTGTTCTACCTAAAATTTTATTTACTACTTCAGAAGTCCAATTACACCAAAGAACTGAAAATAAACTAAAATTGTTAAGCTATTTTCGTAGACACTTCCATTAATGTTATATCTACCTCATCCTGTAGCTCTACAGTTACCTTGAGTTTTTTTGTTTTTGTTTTTGTTTTTAAACACATCTTTACAAATTTAATGATATTCATTGTGACCCCAGATTGAAAAAATCTAGATTTTTAAAATCTTTTAACCTTGTGGTCACTTATTCAGTATATTGAGCATATCTCTGGTAGCATTCAAAATTTGGAAAATGTGATATGTATGCGTTATAAATTTTCAGCCAGAATTCATAAATACTTATTAAGCACCTATTATAGGTACGTATAATACGATTAAATGAATAAGACTCATTTTCTGTCTTGAAATGTCTTTTTTTTTTAAGATTTTATTTATTTATTTGTCAGAGAGAGAGAGAGAGAGTACAAGCAGGGGGAGAGGCAGGCAGAAGGAGAAGCAGGCTCCCCACTGAGCAAGGAGCCTGTTGCGGGACTTGATCCTGGGACACTGGGATCATGACTTGAGCTGAAGGCAGATGCTTAACCGACTGAGCCATCCAGGTATTCTCTGCCTTGAAAGATCTTATAAGTCTATAAACTCCATGAGAGAGGGGCCAAGTCTGGCCAGTTCACCACTTTGACACTCAGCATCAGTCTTGAGCTTGACACATGTCAAATCCATGATGTCCTGAGAATTAGTGAGTAGAGTTGGGGAGGAAGCAGGAATATGAAGAACTAATGCTAGTCTAATTTCTATAAAAAATTGTGACCAAGGGCACAATTACCAAGTCTCTGGCTTGCTGCTAAAACTTTCCCTCTACATTTAATTTACTTTAATTGAACTTCTAGCAAATTACATTTCATTTGGAAGACCCACCAAAATGTCAAGCACCCTGATGAGCTCAAGATGCACTGTGTCCACAACACAGTTTAAAACAAATTCTTGACATTTGAGTTTAAACCACTTTTTAAAATGAAATTTTGATTTCCTGAACATCACCTAAATATCCTCCTTTAATAGCCTAGCCAGTGAAGAGTTTTGTAGAACAAAACTGGTAAGGAGAGAGTTTCTTTAATCTTAACTATGAGCAACAGTGAACTCAAGAATGAATGCAGTATGCAAGTGTTGAATCAGTATATTGTATGCCTGAAACTCATATTACTGTATGAAAACTAACTGGAATTTAAATAAAAACTTAAAAAGAAAAAAGAATGAATGCAGAGCCGTGTTGAGTCCGAAGCCAAAGGAAGAAGTTGAATTGAGGCAGAGGCCAGAACTAGTTTTGAATATCTAATGTCCGTGTGAGACTCTTCATGCTTAAATAGCTCTATCAAGGTGTGCTAGAAAAAATGTGACCTGCTCTATGGAAACTATGCTGGCTTCTAAGTGATCATTGATTTGATTTATAAACTCTTGCAATTCAAGAATTTTATTGGAGATTAATTGCAAGCCACTCTTTATAAGTCTCCCAATCAATCTACCTCCTTTTTTGGTAAAACAGAGCAACATTTGCTATCTACAGATTTTATTATTAAATCTTTCCACAGGATTTTCTAAAGGTAGTCTTTAGTATCTTTGGGTAACAATGCACACTCCTTTGGGTTTATAATATGCACTTTTTTCCTTATTCAGAGTGTTGAGCTATTTTACAAAAATCTTAAATTTAACAATTACATTACTTTAAAGCACAATAACATATCTAATTCTAAAATTACCATGTAGGTTATTTTATACTCTGCCTAATTTTTGAAACAGACCTTTGAAGACATAGTCTATATATAGAGTTATCTTGTGTCAAACCATCTTAAAATTAAAAAAAACTGAATGAGTATATAACTGTTAAATGTTGAGACAGTCTCAGAAACTAATTTATTTCTTCATTGCAGGGGTTTTCTAATCTCCTTTTAAATAGCTGACCCCTTTCCTCAATGGAAATCTGACATATATTAAACAACAACAACAACAATAATAAAACTAATGAACATATTAAAGTAACTGTGATTGAATCGGGATGGGATTTGGAATAGAAAAATTCCCATCCATCCAGAGGTGTCAAGTTCACATTGTCTTCATAGTTCCCAAACAGATCTGACAATACTCCTGTAGAAGACTCTGGTTAAATACAAAGCTTTGGTCAAGGGAGAGCTGCTTAAACTATTTACTGTTTCTGGGTTTGTTAAGCATTGTTTGTGTCTTCTTGACCATGAGATTTCATAGGTCACTCAGGTGAAAGTGACCTCTCCACAGATTAGTGTCAGAATACCTAGATAACATTTTGGTAGTATTCTCCAAAACCACTCAATGATTCAATGACAGCCATTTTATTGTGTTGACCCCTCACCACATAGAGAATAGACTCATTCAGATGTCAAGTGCATGCTGACAAAGGCCAGCTTAGTTGTGAGTGGTTGTGCTTTAAACTCCTTTAAACAGATTTATCCCTCCATCAGATGTGAATGTTGAAGCATTTTCAAATGAGTTGTTATAAAAGCAGCTATTGTAACAAAATTTTAATCCACTAAAATTTATTTTTGTTTCAAGGTTGATCTAAGTAGCCAATATGTTTCATTAAGTGTAAAAAGTAATGTTTTGAACTGATAGCACTTCTCATTTTCAAGATGACTGTGCAGTCATATAGAATAAAATAATATGGCACCAGCCATATCACACAACAGCAGTTCAATTCCTTTTGGAGCTTAGTTTTAAGAAAGAAACATTTTTTTTGTTGCTCTCCATTTAGTACATTACATAGTTTTCTAGAAAAAAAAAATTGTTGTTTTATTTTATTTTTGTGAATCAAAGGCTGAGTAAGAGGAGATTCTCAGACAATGAATTATGAAGAAAGGCTCATAAATCAAAAATAATTATGTGAGTTTAAAGGTGAGATAATTTTTTTGTGTGTTTGAATAGCTTAGGTATATTCTTTACAAAAGAAAGAAAACTTGATGAACTAGAGAATTCTCTAGATGTCTTACGTTCAGATCTCACATATTTTTTCTCACCTATTTTACTTATAATTAGAGTAATTAATGCTTAGTTTGAAATTAGAGTCATTTTCCCAAAGCTATCTTTCCCTTTTTCAATTATTATACTGACTACTACTACTAATAATAATGTATTTCCTGAACAATGTAATTCTATCTAATTTGTGGGGATTTTTTTCAGTGATGGCTTATTTCTGTAGCTGGGCAAATTTGTTCTTTCTGATTTGATTCTGATGGGCACCATCCAGGTAAACTTGTGTCTGTTATTTATTTCTATAGGCTCACTTATTTTTCTGTGCTTCATCTGTGTTTTCATATAAAAATCCCATGTAATAGTAAAATTATTTTATTTGTGACAATTGCTAGTAAGATTTGTGATGAAAGAACTGGAAATGCCCCCATCTCTTTCTCATAAAGAAATTCTACACTATCTGGAAAATATTTAATCTCATTTTCAATTTCAGTTCAGGTCACATAAAGCTCAAAGTATCACCACTCTTCTTCTCCACTGTTAAGTACTGTTTTAATGTTTCCTGAGCATTACTAAGCACTGGAGAGTTGGAGACATAGGATACCTCTCTATATTAAATGAAAACTTTAAATTGTTACTGTATCACCTGGCTTACATTAGAGTTTTATGATAATGAATAAGAACAAGAGATAATGATCTTTTGGGGGGGTAATGATGTTGGTTAAAATATAAAGCACATTAATTGGCCAACAAATATACACTGAAGCCATGGAGTTTAGTTATCATCCAGCTGTCCTGGAATTGAATTCCATTTCTGCCTTCCATTTAGCTATGTTACTTTAGGTAAATTACTTACACTCTCTGTACCAAAATTTTTTCACTCCCCAGAAGGGGATAATGATGACACTTCTCTCCAAGTGGTTGTGGTGAGGATTAAATAAATTAATATAAGTTATATATTCAGAACCATGATTGGAACTTAGTAAGTGCTGTATCCACATTTGCTATTATTATTTTAAAATATTATTTAAAATGAATTGGTCTTAGAGTGTTTTGGTTATCTCTGAAAGTCATTCAAACTGAATTATTTTAGACTTTTTAAAAAATGTTTCTCAAGTGAAAACTTGATGCCCATGTAGTCAGTCAGTGAATGGTAGGAAGGGAATAAGATCTGGGTATTTTCTAGTGAGGAGGGAAGGAAGAAAAGAGATTGGGGGGAAGAGTGCAATACAGTTTAAGACAATTTAGTTACTTTATTATAATGAATCAGAGGTCAGGAATCTTTTTCTATAAAGGGCCAGATAGAAAGTATTTTAGGCTTTGCAAACTATAAGGTCTCTATTCCACATACACAATTCTGCTCTTAAAGTGAGAGAGCTGCCACTGACAATATATAAATGAATGAGTAAGTCTGTGTTTCCATAAAACTTTATTTGCAAAAACATTAGATGTCATTGAGTACTCAGAAACAGGAGTGGAGACTTTTTCTTTAATCACTGTCCTTTATCACAGTGTTTTGAATACCAGCAAGCAAGGGTTCTTGGGCATTTCCAGTTAGAAGATTCAAGCAAGTAATCAAAAGTGACAAAGAACCCTGAAAAGGATATCAAACAGTTAAAAATACAACCAATAAGAATGTATCAGATCCTTGCAAAAAATATCAGACGTACACAAAGATTATTTTCTGTAACTCATTAGAGTTTAGTAATGATAGCAATGGTAATTTAAGATAGAATTCTCTTACAAAACTGTCAAAGAATCTGACACAACTTCACTAAATGTCCAAATAATATGATTCAGTAATTATACATATTAATTTAGTAGACCCTTAAATATCCTATAATGTTATATACCTTTTATATAACCAATTTGTTTGTATGTATATAAGTTTCAAATGTAGTTTGCAAAAGTGTAAACTTACTCTCGTATTCCTTTTTTTTCTCCTGTTACTGTTTTCTTTTTTTTACCTATCATACATTCAGCTTCTGAGGTGCCTATTTGGCAACAAAAGTACTTTTATACAGATTGTGGCTTAAATATAACATATGTTCATTAAAATAATAATCCTACTCCATACAATTTGTTCTATTCTGTCTGTGCCTTACAATCTGGAAATTAGCCCCATGATTCAGGATAACAAATACTCCATCTAGCATCAAAGATTTTAGAGAAAGTCAATGCAACTAAACTAGCTACATTAGATATGATGAGTAAAATGTTTTGAGAACCTATAGCATTTCTTTCCATGAACACAACTCAAGTGATTATGATCTGGCCTACTTTTATCTTCCTGAGTGCAGCAGAAGCATTCATCAAAGTAGAGCTACCCTCACATTAATGGGAAAATGTTCACATCACATCAGATGAAAAAGGGCCAGGGAAGACATTTTATTCTTTGAGGAAGAGACAAATACGTGAAGGCCAATTTTATGTCTTAAACTACATGTTATCTGTGGTATTATTACTACTATTAAGCATTTATTGACTGCCAACAGCATGGGTACTCAGAGCACCTCATCAGTGCTGATGGAAGCATTTTGTTATGGGAAATAACCTCTGCTTAATGCATGTGATATATAGTGTCTACTTGACAAAAAAGTGTAGCTGGAGAAGGTCTCCCATAGCACATGCGTTGCTAATGAATGTCTTACAGGCTAAAACCAACCCAAGTGCAATACTAATAAAACACTTTCAATGGCTGCATCTTTCATATTGTTTTCTTTCTTAGCATATTTCAGTTCCTTTAATCATTTTTTCTCTTGTGCACACACACTCCATTTCTCTGGGTCTGTCTGTCTCTGTCTCTCTCTCACACTTTTCCTCCCTCTCCTTTATTCTCCATCTTTCATGTATTATTTCTGATTTGCTCCAAAGAAACCCTTAAGCCTTATGCTCACGTACACTAACTTTTCTCATGCTCTTCTTTTAGGTCACAAACTTAGCAATACAGAAAGAAAAATAATATCTGATTAATGTGGCATTAGCTGTCCAAAAGATGTATGTCTATTGACCCAATCCCAAATCAATAACCATCCTTTCAATTGGGTAGGGAGTAGGGAGATTCATCGAAAATAAGATAGTATTTATAATATACACTTTTAGAACTTTGTATTTTTATAATATTGTTCTCCACATTATGTAGAACTACAGATATTTTTGACAAAGCACAGAGAATCTTTAGTTGTAATTTTTAGGTTAGAATAACAAATGTACTGCTCAAAGTGATGATTGCACACATTAGAAACTAAGACTGAGATCTGCTTAACTTACACATGCCACCATATCCCAGTAGTGATCACATTTTGTGTCATTGCTTTTCTTCCAATGCACATTGCAAGAATTATTTTTACATTAGCATCCTTTAACCTAACAATCCTAGCAATATTCAAAATTTACTTTCATTTTTCCCTTTTGACCTTGAAGCTCCATTTTAAAATCCTCATCTGTGTGAACCCTATCAACCCCTCAGTCAGTGACAGAACCGTCACAGAATTCACCAAAGCTGATCTCTTTTCTCTCAGGAGACAGCTGCTCACTTCTTACAATCTTTGCCTCAAGCACTGACAACTAGAAAACTTGCTTCTAATGTGGTTACAAATCTTGATCCAGCTGGTGACTCCTTTTCAACAATGGAGGTTACTATGAGCCCCATGGTAGCACTTAGAATTGAAACCATGCTCTACAGTACTTTAGGCTCCATATGCTGGCCCTTTAACCCTTGTTCTGGGCCCAGCCCTGGCCCTCAAGCATATGCCTATGCCCAAGTGTTATACACTGCCTTGTGTACATTTATTTTTTTGTCTTGGTCTCTCATTCAGTCTCATATATACCAAAGCATACAATAAAAAACTATTTCATTTGTGTTATTATTTTGAAAAATTTTTGAACATTTCTAAGTTACTTAGTTGCAGTTAGGATGCACAGAGTTCATTTTAGGCTTCAGTTTACCTTGATTCATTCTGGAAATAGCATTTTATCCAATCACAATTCCCTCATCACATTTTAAGGAATTTGTTTGCTGTAACATTCAGCATAAACATATTAACTGCTAAGAAAATGAGTGAATGGCAACGGAAAGCATCACAATGCAATTAAAGTTTTAACAGGTTTTTCACATTGCACAATCAAAGATGTTTGTCTTTTATAAGATGTGAATAAAAGTTAACGAGCTGAAACCAGCTTTATCAATTTAACCCTCATTGAAAGTGATTCATTTTCATATATATATTTACCATCTTCCATTTTTTATTCCATAATTCTCCAAAATTGTAACATTCTGTAATTCCTTAGAAAAACAAAGTATTTTCCTAGGTGAATTTTTTAGTGTAAGTAAAAGAATTATATAACTGATTAGAATGGGTTTTATGTTTATCTGGAAACTATGACTACTAGACTTATTTTAGGAACTAGCAAAGGACACTAAAGACGTGCCATATGTTCACTGGAATTAAAAATGAGGGTTTTTCTTTCATACAAACATTCAAGACTGAAATAAGAGTTATTTAAAGATTTGTTTTACACTTCAAATTAACACAGAAAGGAGATAAACTATTTAAGTGAATAATATTTTTGGTTCATCAGCAAATAATTTTGGGGGTCAGAAATATTATCAAAACTTAGTCATAATTATGCATTTTTCCTTTAAGATGATTCATAAGTATTAATTATCTTGTACATAAAAAATCTAGAATATATGTATGCACTCCTATCAGAAGAAATGCCATATTAATTTAATTTTCACTCTCAATGTACATATTGAGGAAAAGAATGAAAACGAGTTCAATTATAACTCTCAAAGCATTTGAAAAGAACAAACTAATTGAAATTTCTACCTATATAAGTAGTGGAAATGAGGAAAAGCAGTGGATGAAGAAAAGAAATTGGTTTTAATGTTATGATAGCCGACTGGGCTTTAGCAAAAACAATTTAATTTTTATTATTGTTATAAATTTTCAGTTTGTGCTTTTCTCCCTTTTACATTCCTATACCAAGAAATTGTGTGTGTGTTCTAATATAGCTGAAAAAGAAATAATACAATGTGTTCAAGACAGGTGATGTTTGCAGCGTTTTTATAAACACATTAGCACTTCTTTGACACAGCATGACCTGGACAAGTTGTTCATCCTACCGGTAGTAGGGAAATAATAAGGAATGAGTCAGAGCCAAGTTCATTCAGACATTGCAAAATTAAGAACAGATTATGAAAACGCTTGCCACTGGTAATTAATCCTGAAAATTGCTGGAGAAGTCACCCTACTGGGAAAGATATTGGCAGAATTATTTACTGCTAATAGACCTTGTTTAAGTTTTTACCCCTGTTGGAGATAAAACTAAATAGATTACTAGATAATTGGTATAGAACTTTATTCTTTCCTAAGGTTTGATGACATCACAGACCGTTCTGGTTTTCGGACTTCAACTCTATCACTGAGCCTTGCCCTATGTTGTTTCAATAGAAAAATTAAGAACTACAAACTGGGTTCCTGAAATAACACTTCCATTTTATTTATTGATTTTTTAAAAAAATTGAAATACAGTTGACTATTTGCCGGCTTTGTATGTGTTGGTTTGTTTTGTTTTGCCTACACTTTATCTTGCTGGAATTTACAAATCCTTGATGTGTCTGTGAAGTTTGAAATTAGATTT
This sequence comes from Neomonachus schauinslandi, assembly GCF_002201575.2. Classification (NCBI taxonomy): domain Eukaryota; kingdom Metazoa; phylum Chordata; class Mammalia; order Carnivora; family Phocidae; genus Neomonachus; species Neomonachus schauinslandi. Next base: position 113,677,988 of record NC_058409.1, read on the forward strand.
CACTGAATGAAGTTTTGAAGTACAAATGATAGAATAACCGTTTTTAATTATTAAGATACTGATGTCACAATATTTTGACATTTGCCACCAATGTAAATATATATGCATGTATGTATGTATATAGATATGTGTGTGTGTATATATATATACACGCATATATGTATATATGTGAAATACATGCATACACATATATGGAATTATATATGTAATGTATGTAACTATGTCTTTTAAATATTAAAGGGTAAATCAGGCTGACAAATGCTATGAATAATTTGAGGAAATATAATCTGCAATATTGCATCTAATATGCCTAATTAACATATAGAGAGATGGAGTTTTGTAGTTTTTTTTTTGTTTTTATAATTAGAGAAGTTAATACATGACATGCTTAGAAAATTTAGAAAATTCAGAAAAGTATGAATAAAAAATTTAAATCACTGATAATCTGAAAAACAACACAAAAATCACCATTTTCTACTTTTTAGTATCGTGCCTTATAGTTTAAAATTATATAAGTTCAAGATAGAGGCATGGCTTTCCTTCATGTGGTCATTTGATAACTAAAGCATCTTGACCACTCAACTGATTCTATGGGAAGAAATAAGTTCCTATTATATTAAACCACTAAAATATGGGGAGGCAAAGAGGAAAAAAAGAGAAAGAGAGACAAATCAAGAAACAGATTTTATTATAATAAAAAAAAAAAAGGGCGCCTGGGTGGCTCAGTTGGTTAAGCGACTGCCTTCGGCTCAGGTCATGATTCCGGAGTCCTGGGATCGAGTCCCACATCAGGCTCCCGGCTCAGCGGGGAGCCTGCTTCTCCCTCTGACCCTCTCCCCTCTCATGCTGTTTCTCTGTCTCTCTCTCTTTCTCTCAAATAAATAAATAAATAAAATTTAAAAGAAACAGGTTTTAACTCTAGAGAACAAACTGATGGTTACCAGAGATGAGGTGGGTGGGAGGGATGGGTGAAATAGGGCATGAGGATTAAGGAGGGCACTTGTGATGAGCACTGGGTGTTGTATGGAAGTGTTTAATCACTGTATTATATACCTGAAACTAATATTACACTTTATGTTAATGAACTGGAATTAAAATAAAAATTTTAAAAATATATATTAAAAAATAAAATTAAATAAATTAAATTAAATTACATTAAAAATAAAACTACCTAAGGTAATTTCTCAAATTTTTGAAAATTTGAGATACTGTAATACATAGTTTGTCTCTTAATTTTTAACTTAAAGTTTTTATTGTCCTTTGTATTTAAATATTTCAAAACATTTTTGCTTTTTATATTATAGAGTGGATAATTCTAACAATATTATTTTTCTGTATCTATTTTCTTTGGATAAATTCTTAAAGGTGGTTTTAACAGATTGTAGAGACAAGAGATATCTTTTGTGGCTTCTAATGCATATACTTGAACTGAGAGAGCTTGTCTCCTTCAATGCTTGGGCCATATTGTAAGTAGAAAATAGTTCACTTATGTTGTATTTAACATTTATTGGTTAATAGTAAGAATGAATATTGGTTTATATGTTATTGCCATTTGTATTTCTCTTTTGTTATGTGTTCTTTAACTACTCTGTACAGGGGGTTAGAGATTTCTATCCATTTTTTAGGAACTTGTTTTATATTAAGGTATTGACCTCATTAAATATCATGTTCTATTCCTTTTCTTTTGTACTTAAGAATGTTCTTCCCCAAATCAAGAAAAAATATATACTCAATTGTTTCCTTTTAGACTTGGAGAAGTGTGTGTATTGAATATAGATGGATCTAAGGGACATTATTTATATGACTTTTTTGTATTATAGATCAGATTTTTTCAGATGGTCAATAGGATAGTTTTTGAAAAATATCATTTACATCAAATTTTCTTTCTTTAAATTTTATTATAAACATATATTTGTTTATAAAGTTGTCTTGAAGTTTTAAAATGAACATTCAATTTTTTATTTAATGGATAAGTTTGCTTTTTAATGTATAGATGTGAAATTAATATTATAGACAAAACAAAATTTGATATTTTAATAGTTCATATGTAAAGTATAAAATCTAATAATCTCTCAAATATTATTCTTCTAAAAAAGTCATAAAAATATGTATTTTAAGCTATGTTTATCTCTCTCATCCTAATAGATTGTTTCCTTTCTTGGGTATATTTGACAGAGAACATAAGGCAATAGCTAACATCGTACACCAGTAGCTACCATACTTTTCTGGCAGTCAAAACAGTGCTATGGTTAAAATCTGTCCACTTTCATTTAGGCAGCCTTAAATTAATCACTTGTAAATCAATGATAGCAAAGTGTTACTTTTGCTGCATATGAGTAATACATATTTTATGTTTGATAAACTAATAAAATGCATTAAATTCCATTGTTAAAAAATATAGAAGAATTCAAGAATTACCTTGGGATCTTGTAAAAACATAATTGCTGTCACTTGAATGAGTCTACATCCTCTTGCTTCTCAATCCAGGCCACTTTGACAAGAATAAAGCATGCAGGAGGCCATTGACATCCCTCCTTCTTGGAGTCTCAGGCACTGGACCACTGAATAAGTCCTACTCATTCCTTTATACTGAGTATCGTCAAAGCCCTATTCATACTTTTAATTTCTTGTGCCGAAAATTTAGGTTTGTTTCAGGGCCCTCATGGACGAGAGGGCTCTTGGGATCTAGTGTGTGTGTGTGTGTGTGTGTGTGTGTTTCTCTCTCCTTTATTCTCATCATTTGCATACAGATAATCAGTTTTTATGCACTTCTGTGTCATTGGGTTATATGTAGAGAATTATAGTTAAGAAAGAAAGAAAGAAAGAAAGACACTAAATATTTGAAGCTGTTGTAGGATTTTACTAAGGGTCATAAAGAAATTAAGTGATCTACATGAGTGATCTAAGACACGAATAAAATAATTGACCTGTGTGGCATCTTAGAAATCAAAGGATCCTAAGACTTAAAATATTCAGTGGCCAGCTGTGTTGTGATTTATAGAAAAAGGCTTTTAAAATCCAGAAAAATTCTAAAATTGCTACTTTGAGAAAAGAATTACCTACACAGAAGAACTAAAATTTAAACTTGAACTGATCCCTCTGCCAGATACAATTCTAAAATGAATCCCTCTGCCAGATACAATTCTAAAATGAACACTTCCCTGGCCTCTGCCTTTAATTTGGCCCCCACACCTGTCCAACCCTTGCTTTATTCCTTCTATGCTCTTCTTTTTTGTCTACTAACCTTTCCCATTCTTGTTGGTCAATAGGAACTTAAAATGTCTTATAGTTTCAGACAATGACTACACTTGTTGGCTTTAGGGTTTATGCTTTAGTTAAGGTTAGATTTGCGTTATCTAGTTGAAGACTTCTCTAACCCTCCCAAGTAAAGACAAAAATTCATGGAAGGATTTAGTATGTTCCTTGTGAAATTTAGTTCAAGAGTCACCTCTTGGGAACAGAGAATGTTAAAACGTGGAAAAATCAGAGTGAATTGATTACCAAAGTGATATCAATTATATGAATCAAAATTTGGCCAAGCATGCATATAAAAAAAAGTATAAAAATTGAATAAGATCTGTTAAAGATATCCCTGAGATATTTCCTGTAAAAATTGGTCAAAAATTCAGTTCTGAATACAAGGGCATAAAATAAATACAACCCAGATTTTAGAGACCATCTCACTAACACTTTTATAAAGTATTCTGGTTTCAATCAGGAAGATACTACAACTATCCTATTCACCTTTGTTGTTGCTTGTCTTAAATCTGTAGTGGTAGAGTTCATTAGAAATACGAAGAGGGGGCGCCTGGGTGGCTCAGTTGGTTGGAGTCCCGGGATCGAGTCCCGCATCGGGCTCCCTGCTCAGCGGGGGGTCTGCTTCTCCCTCTGACCCTCCCCCCTCTCATGCTCTCTCTATCTCATTCTCTCTCTCAAATAAATAAATAAAATATTAAAAAAAAAAAAGAAATACGAAGAGGATGGTAGACTCCCCCTCTCTGATCTATAAGACTTAGCTGGGCATTTTGAAGATACTTTGACTCAAACAAACAAACAAAAAATTCTAGACCTACATAATAACTCTTTAAATTTAACAGTTAAATAACCCTAAGAAAGGACATCTTTGGAACTACTTAGAAGGCAAAACAAAACAAATCAAGAACAGCAACAATAAAACCTCACATACCTGTCATTATAGGAAAGGGACATTTAAAGAACAATTACTGTGTCTTATCTTACAAGATAAAATCTAAAAAGATAAAGAACAAACTTTGATTGAATGACACCCCCTGTTTGAACAAAATTTACCCTTCACAAAAGAGGCAGAAACTCTCATACAATGGCAAGAAGAAAATATTTCATTTCTAGTTGATGCTGGGGTTACTGAGCCCTGCCAAGTAGGTACAGATAGGAAAGGAAATGTCTATACAGATAGCAGTTATCTTTTTGAGTCCTTAATGATTTTGGTGCTTTGGAGGCAACAAGAGTTCTTATCTGGAGGTGGAACTGCGATTAAATATGCCAGCCATATCAAAACCCAATTAACTGACTTGCTTCTTCCAGAGGAATTGGTAATAATTAAGATTAAAGCACAGTTTAAAAGCAGGGTCAACAAGCAAAAGGCAATGCTTTAGCAGATTATAATGCTAAATGAACTGTTTTAAAACACATCTAGCTTATCCGACAAGTTCAAAAATCAAAGCCAAAACAAAATCCTGACTGATGTCATCAAGTCTTGATTTAATGCCAGTTTTAGGCATTTAAACTAATTCCGGAAAAAAGAAAAAGAAAAAGATGCTTTAGTAAAGATTAGATTATTTGTTCCACTCAGTCTCTAGTGGCACTAGGGTAGCCCAAATAAGTTGAAACGGTCTTACCAAAAATGCTGTAGTTATAAACCACCATGGACAGAAAAACTTAACAACCATCCTAAATGTGCTTTGCTGGTGAAACTTCAATGGGATTGTCCAGAACGTCTGGTTTTTTTTCTATTGTTCAAGCCCACAATCCTAAGAAAGCTTACAAGTGGGATAAGACTACTGGTTAAGAATATAGGCTAAACTTTTAAGCATGTCTGAAATCTACAAATAATACTGATTCCAGCCCCTGCCCTATGTATTTATGAGTATGTTCTTAATATTGTCTGTTTCATGGGTGGCTAGAAACCTCTTCATGCTCCTTCTTTTCTTTTTGTAGACTCTCTAACAATAAAACAACTGCTCTTACAGAGCAAAGAAATTTTAGACTTTACCCTTCCCACTTGGGGAAAACCCTCATATATGTCTAGTAATAGTGTCACCCATTTCATTGCAAGAATAATTAAGGAAGTCTGTAACTTTTACCATCATCAATTAAAACAGAATGAATGAATGGCACGTAAAAATGGAAACAGACAAAATTACCTGAGAAACTTTAGTTGTCATGGCCAAAGTCTTTGCCATTATTTCTCATGGCCATCAGGAACTAATGGACTATCCCCACATGGCCTGAGGCCCAGATAGCCCCTGGGTCTAGGGACCTGACTACTCTCCTTCATGTTGCTGCTTAATAGGCTCTATGACTAAATATTGTAGAGGTTTGATGTGCTATATCTAAGCTTCTCATTAGCAGCTTTGAGTAGCTGTTCTCAAAGGTAAACCATGGAAACAACTGTCTGCCCTTTGGCTTGAAGACCTGATTTACAGAAAATGATGCCAATATAAAATTACTCTTGTTCCTCACTGGATAGTAAAACTCATTACCTCAAAGGAAAATTATTGGGTTTTGCTAACCACAAACACTATAGGAAAAAAAAATCCAGGAAATTGACAAATCCCAACATATATTATTTTTTATTTCAAAGAATTAAAAGGAAATTTCAAGTTATAACCAAATGCATTAACCAAAACTTTAAAATTTTGTAATTGTGGTAAAAAAAAATACCACATAAAATTTATCATCTGAACTGTTTTATTTTTTTTTAATTTATCTATTATTTTAGAGAGAGGGGAGAGGGGCAAAGGAAGAGGGAGAAACCCAAGCAAACTGGGCTGAGTGGGGAGCCTGAAACGGGGTTTGATCTCAAGACCCTGAGATCACGACCTTAGTCGAAACCAAGAGTTGGATGCTTAAGCAATTTCACCACCCGGGTGCCCCTCATCTTAACCATTTTAAAGTGTACTGTTCAGAATTGCTAAGTATATTCTTATTGTTGTACAGCCCATCTCAGAACTCTTTCATCTTGCAAAACTGAAACTCTATATCCATTAAACAATAAGTTCCCAAATCTTTCTTTCCCCATCCCCTGGCAGCTACCATTCTACTTTTTGTCTTTATGAGTTTGACTGCCTTAGGTACGTGGAATCATACAGTATTTGTCTTTTTGTGACTGGCTTATTTCACTTAGCATAATATCCTCTAAGTTCATCTCTGTTGTAGCACGTGTCAGAACTTCCTTTCTATTTAAGGCTGAATAATATTCCATTTTATGTATATACCGCATGTGTTTGTCCATTCACCTGTTGATGGATGAGGATAGCAAACATCAACCAGGACTTTTCCAAGCAAACCAGGCCATATTTACTTACTGGGAAACATCCTGGTGTCCTTAGTCCTGATATAATGCCTGATTCATAAAGACTACTCTCTTGTTGAATAAATTGATAAGTAAATTATTCAACCAAAGCTATGTATCTTTGAATAGTCTCTTTGATAATTATTATTTTTCTCCTATATGCCAAAGGTATCAAACTAAAAATTATCCCCACCTAATCCTCTCATTCCCATAAACTCCTGGATGGACTCTGGCTCATTTTACTTCCTAAATATCCCTTGGTTTTGGTCCCCTTCCCTATTTCCACTATAACTGAGTTTGGATCCTTATTATCTCTCAGATGGACTGACTGGATATGGACCTACCAGCTCTTCATGCTTCCAGTGTCCCTTCTATAATCCATCATTCACATTGTTCTCAGTGTGATTTCCCCAAAACAGAAGTGTGATGTCACCATTCCTCTCTTAAATACCCTTCAAATCTTCACACCTAAGAGATGAAGACCAGCTTTATCATGAAACTAAAACACAAGCATGGTCTCCTGTCACCCAATTTTTCTAGTAGCTTCCATCTCCTACCATCTGCTCCATGCATGCTATGTTTCAACAACTCCCACGTTACACCCCATTACTTCTCCCAACTACTCCATTTCCCTCCTCTCACACCCCAACCCTGTCCCCTTTGCCCAGACTCACCTTGGTACAAATCACCTAAATTTCCTTCTCACTCCCACAGTCCTAAAACAAATGAGTGAGAGACAAGGCTAGAAGCATAGCAATGATTTAGTGGACTATTAATACTTAACTCTGGATTTCAGTGAAATTTAAGACTGTGAAGAACCCTGCTGGGTCATCTAGGCTGTTTCTCTTCTTCATTAAAGATGCACCTTCACAGCTAACTAAAATAAATATGTAAATAAATTATACAACTTAAAGGGGCATGTACATTTTGTAAACCACTCTCAGGAGTCCTTAATGATGTGTAATGAATCTGTTTGCTAAATTATTGTTTAAATTCCATAAATTTTCCATCCTGAGATTTAAACTGATTTTCTCCTTTTAATTCATGGGGAAGCTTGAGATAGGCACCGTATATTTTTAACTTGAGGATTTAAATAACTTCTAAGTTCTTGCCTCCAAGTTGAATAATTCCAGATCTTTTAACCTTTTCTTGTAGGTCTTACTTTACAACCAATTCATTATCTTTGTGGCTGTCCTCTGAACCCTCTCCAAGTTTTTGCATTCCTTTTAAGTTTGGGAGTCTTCTACATGACCCAGAATCCCAGGAAGGATTTGACAAGTTGTCCATTCATTAGGAGGATTACCTCATAGTTCTTAGATACTATGTCCTTCATTTTGTATCAGGATTAACTTTGCCTTTCCAACTGTGAAGCTGACACCGTTTACTGACTTGGTTCCTTCTTCATATGCTCATTTTTTTGCCATTGCTCTCAAATATGATCAGTCAATCCATTCTTCCTCCTTCTTCCACTGCCATCCTTCTCAGCTGTTCTAATTTAACTTTGTCTTGATGAAGCTGTGATCTGTTTACATCTGACTGTCTTCCAAATTTACTAAAGTAATATTGAATTAGAAATCTTTCTTTCAAAGCTGATAATTACTCTTTAACTGGGATAACGAGCTATTATATAATAACAACAAAAATAATTATAACCAAATCAGATCTTTTATATAGATTATCTCACTTAATGGTAATATTAATAGTAGTAGTAGTAATAATAAAACATGCCATTATGTCATATTCATATTAATTCATTTATCTTTGCAATTATTCTGTGAATTACTAGTTTTCATAACAGAAAAGGGAGCTGAGGTACTGACAGTTAGTTTTACCACTGGCTTGGACAAAAGTGCCAGAAATATGGTTATGCTTGATTTAAGCATGATTCAGTGATGATTCATGACTTATCCCAGAATCCCCAGAACCTACATTCCTACACAAACATTTAGACATCCAGAAAACCAAAATCTACTTAGAATTAAGGTTTTGAGGATAAAAAAGTACTTCATATTCTTTAGAATCTTAAAATTCCAGCAATGAAGGAAAGTGGATTTGGATCTCTAATTTCCCTGGGGGTGGGGGAGAGAATACTGAAGAGAAGAGATAAGTGGGGGGAGAGCCAGCAGACTGAACACTTCTGTCTGCAAAAGGAATTAGTGAACTGCTAGAGAAAAGCTCTGTTCCAGACCTTATTAGCAGAAGGAAGCAAAAGTGATGCCTTGTTTTGATAAGATAAACTGAAGCTTACAAGGATAAGCTGATAACAAGGACAGCTTTAAAATTCCCTGAAGCTTCTGGGTTTTTTTTTGTTTGTTTGTTTTTAGGCTAGGCATTGCATTAAGGTCGTATTAAAATAAGCATTTTATAAAGTTTGCTAATTAATTAGGTGGGTAATTCATTTGTTCTTCAGTGATTTTTCTATTAAGGTTAACATACAGATGATGGCAATTATTATTTGACTCAATTTTTTAAAAGTTACGTTTTCTATAAAAATTTAATAGAGTAGAACAATCATATAGTCTCTGTAATACTAATGGGATACCCTAGGGGTTCATCTAAATGCTGGAAATACGCTACCCAGCTAACCCTGAATTTCCCTTGTTGCACAGTAGAAAATACAAGCTTAGACTTTCAGAACAAAATAATAAGCCTTTAAATTCAGTTCAGTTCAAAGAACATTTTCTGAACAGCTATTAATGAAAGACAATCTGTTTAAATCTAGCCTTATTCAGGGGCAGAAATTATAAAAAAATTCTTCTTTAATTCTTTCAATTCAAAGTTTGATGGCAGGAACCACAAAAGGAATGGAAAGCTGTTCCTTTGTTTTGTTGATACATACAAATTAATTAAGTGCATAACTTTAGAAGGTTTGTAGATGTGAAAATTACTCTAACTATACTGTAATTCTCTAATACATCCTTAGTTGCTGTTAATAAATGACACATTCAACATTTTAAAATTAATCTAACATCTTTAGGCCTATCCTTAAACAGTAGCTATAATGACACGGTGATTTTGTCAACAAGTTCCCTAAGAACTTAACTTTTACTCTCTTTATTGCCTCTGTGTTTGAAATTTAAATGTTGTTATCAATTTTCTACAACTTAGTTGACCAAGTGCAGACAATTGTGTTAATTTCTCAACGCAGTTTATAAGATTGAAATTCAATTTTTGAACTAGTGCTTTGTACAGTTTGTAGAAGTTTGATTCAATCCTAAGCCTTGCATTTATAAAATCTGAAAACTTTTAAGAATATTGCCTCCTATTATTAGTAGTAGTATTTTTACTTTCGGTCCTTTTGCTTCTAGACAGAGACATTTGGCAAAAGTAAGAGTTATATTATTATGACTATGTATTCTCATTATACCTTCCTCTTTCCTTTAAATTCCCTATATCCAGATAATTATAGTCCTGAACCCAGTCAATCAATAGAAATTGTAATGAGCACCGCAGCATCCTGTGCTGGATGCTACCAGCTACTAAGTTCGCTTTCCAGGAGTGTGGAAATCACTCCGGCTGATTACGTGTGGTCTAGGTTTATGAAACCTTTGTCTTGACACCTGGTGCAATGGGGACTTGGAGGGGCAAACCACAGTTCCTTCTATCTTTCCTTTTAAACCTGGGGTTTATGAACCTTAATTTTAGAACTGTCTTTGGTGTACCAACTGACGGTACTTTCTTAGGTGTTTATGGTAAAAGTTACCCGCCCAATGTAGTAATCTTGTTTATTGAGGTCAAAAACAAGGAAATCTAAAAACTTTCTGTTGATTTATTTTTATTTCCAACAAATGTCTTTCTTCCTGCTTCAATAAATGGTCACTAGTCTTATTTTACCTCATAATTTCAACTGTTAAAAAATATGTATCTCTAAACTAATTTGTACTTCTTGAAATTTTAATATAAGGAAAAAAATTTAAATGCAAGGAAGAACACAGTTGTGTCTTACAGTTTTGTAGTTACATCAGTAGTGGTTTATTTGGAGGCTTTGTTTAGATGGAAAGAACTATCCTTTTTCTTGTTTTTAAGTTTTGGAAAAAATAACAAATAATTTTTGTTTCTCCAAATTCTAAGGGGAAACATTTTTACCCTTATTGTTAACAAAAGAAATACAAATGTAAACAATAATGACATCATGGTTATTTCCTATTACATTTTAAAATATTTAAAACATACTATACCCCGCACTGGTGATAAAAATGAGCAATGAAAATGACACAGCCTTTCCTTTGGACAGCTTTGAACCTATCAAGAGACTTAAAAATGCCTTTACCCACTGATGTAGAGTTTACTGTAAAGTATCAGAGATGTTTTCAATGATGCTCACCATATTATTCTGAATAATTTTAAAATATCAAAATGAATTTCATTGCACAATCAGTAGGAATTGCTTAAATGCTTTAAATTTCAGCAACATGATGTCTTCTGGAGCTATGAACCAAATATATGTGGAAACGCACCAAATTAGAAAGTGATTATTTCTCTATGATTAGATTGCTGAGGATTTCTATTTTCTTCATTTTACTTACTTTAATTAATATTCACATATTGCCTAGTAAACCCATTTTATGTATGTATATGTATGTATGCATTTTACAGAGAAAAAAGAGGCAAAAAAACAGGCTTTTTTTTCTTTTTAGAGAGAGAGAGAGCATTTGTTCCAGTGGGGGTTGCGGAGGGACAGAGGGAAAGGGAGAGAGAGAATCTCAAGCAGGCTCCATGCCCAGGCATGCCCCACAACCTCACGACGCTGAGAACATAACCTGAGCCGAATCAAGAGTCGGATGCTCAATTGCCTGAGCCATGCAGGTGCCCCCAAACCAGCAGATCTTTTATATAGATTATCTCACTTAATGGTACACTTAAATACAGAGAGCAAACTGGTGGTTGCCAGAGGGGAGGTGGGGGGGGGAGAGGGATGGGTGAAGTACGTGAGGGGATTAAGAGTACACTTATCATTATGAACACTGAGTAATGTATAGAATTGTTGAATCACTATATTATAAACCTGAAACTAATATATATAACACTGTATGTTAATTATACTGGAATAAAAAACAAGTAATAAAATAGATAAATAATGTTTTATTTTATAATTACAAACTTATTTGCCAATTATAGTGTAATGAGCTAAGGAATGGTTAATTGAGAAAATTATGTCAAATACTTATAATTTGATCACCTAACCTGAAAAACCATAGACTGTTTCAAAGATTGGTGATATTTTTGTTCTAATTGTGAAGAAATGTTATGAGTAGGAGAGAGAATCATGATATTAAATATTGATTTTGATATTGATTTTGGCAAATTGAGATGAAATACCTTTTCTTTCCTCATGTTTCACTCTATAATTTTTAAAAGTGTCTTTGTTGTATCTTACCTAAATCTAGGCCCCTCATTTATATTCTGCAATTTATGTCCCTAGTGTTTATCTTTTATCTTTCAAACCACATTTTATTTATTTATTTATCTATCTATTTATTTATTTTTGTTTTTAATGAAAATTTGGGCATGCCATTCCTTGGCTAAAACTCATCATTGATTCTCCATCATCTTCAAGGAAAAGAAAATATCTCCAATTCTTAGCATGGCAAATCTGGCCCTATGTTTCTTCTCAATCACATTTGTACATCATCTTTATTCTTTTTAAATATTACAATACCATATTAAGGGCCATTCCTCAAAATGTCAAATAATTTCATAGACTTTTGTCTTTTGATATGGAAAGCTTTCTTACTCTAAACTCTCACAACTGGTTGCCTGCCATTTCATTTCTATTTTTTTAACTTTTCTCAAGTGTTCCCTTCTCTATGAAGACCCACTTCACAAATGGTGCCTCTTGTACTTGACAAGTGTCTTTGATATTTCCATAATTCTGACATTTTCTATACTCCAATAATGATTCATAAGCATAGTCATTTCTTTAAATAGACTTCATTGTGGCTTTCTTAAAGACTTTTTTCACTTTTGTGTGTCTGTCATTTTGTGTGGTGTCTGATGCAGTGTGTCTTGACAATGAATACAACTTGGCATAGCATTATCTTCAATGAGGATAAACTGTCATAAAGAGGGGAAATATTGTTAAAACGGATTTAAGAAGAATGTGAAGTAATTTAAAGATATTTGCTTATAAAATAAATCTTCCCTTTCAAAATAATTCTAATAATTTAGAATATTAAATAAAATAATTTTGCATTCACCTATAGTCGTGATACTTACACACCCTTACTAATGACTACCTCTTTTACTTCTAGGACTTTTTTTATATTTTGAAAACTTACTGTGCCGACTCCCTTGATCATTTCTTTACACACATCATCTCTAAATCTTAAAGGAATCTTCCAAAATTGTTGCTATTCTTTTTCTTTTTCTTTTTTTTAAAGATTTTCTTTATTTAATTGACAGAAAGAGAGAGAGCACACAAGCAGGGGGAGGGGCAGGCAGAGGGAGAAGCGGGCTCCCTGCTCAGCAGGGAGCCCTATGCCGGGCTCGATCCCAGGACGCTGGGATCATGAGACCTGAGCTGAAGTTAGACACTTAATCTACTGAGCCACCCAGGCGGTCCGCTATTCCTTTTCTTATTATTAGTTTCATTTTGAATTTGAGGATGTGCGGTTGAGTAAAGGAAAATGTCATTCGGAATGGTGTCAGGAAGTCTTAAAGGGCGAGCTCTCATTCATGTACCACTTGTTGCAGCTTACTTTACATCTCCTGATAAGAAGCTTACTTTACTACCCCAGCAGGAGGAAGGGAAATTTTCTTCTTGGGCAGAATAACCCAGCCAATGAGGACCACCACAACTCAGCCAATGAGAAGTCACCACAACCCTGAACTCTTGCTCTCCTGCAATGAACTTGCATTCCAAACAGCCCACCTTCCTTCTTCCTCTATAAAATAGGATTCCATTCCTTTGTTCTCTGGACTTGTCTATGGTTTGCCATAGTTTCCATGTCCCGGATTCTAATTCCTCTACTATTCCCAAATAAACTCATTTTGCTGGTACACTAATTAGCTATTTTATTTTTAAGGTTGACATTACACATTGTTAGAAGTGGGATCCAAAGGAGACAAAACATGAGGAACAAACGAGCCCTAGAATCATGTGCAGTACCTACTTGAACCCCGCACACTCTCCATTTCTGAGTCATCTTTCTCTTTGCTTATTCGGTAAGTCTCTTCTCGGATTTGAGCTCGCTCTTTTCGGCCGAGCTCTCTGACTTTATTCAGGATCTGCTTTTATGAAGGCATCACCATTCCTGGTGAGTACTCCTGTTTTCTAAACTTTTGGTTCTCCATTCTATGCTCTGAGTTGTCAAACTTTATTGTGACACTTGTTTTCTACTTCTGTTTATTCTCTTCTCTTCTGTTGAAGCTTTTTGGTAAGCTACCCTGTTCAAGGATTAAAATGTGTGATTCCCAGTGTGTCACCATAGCTATTAGAAAACAAAACCCCTCACAGTTAGAGGTTTTAGGGAATCCAAAGGCAAGATAGGGTTCATCTGGTCCTTGAACTAGGACCTTGTGCCTTTCTGGAAAATTATGTGAACTTTTGGATAATTGGAAATTGTAATGCCATTCTGAGGAGGATTTGTTTTAGATAAATTTAAATAAACTAAGAGAGATTCTTAAAAGAGGATTCCAAGCCTTTCAGAGGCAATGGTATGCATTCTTTGATTGGTATGCAAAAGCTTCTAAAAGAAAAGGACTCCAAAAACAGCTCTAAAATGATCCTTACAGCATGCAAAACAAAACAAACAATAACAAAAACTTAAGGAAAAAAACAAAACAAAACAAAACCCAAAAATCTTTACTAAAAAACTTGAGCAGAGAACTTTAAATTAGTTTATCTGCCAGAAACACAATTCGGATCCAACTATTCTTTTGGGTTTGTACCTGAGACATGTCTAAAATTTTTAAAACAAAAGCTCTAAGAACTCCACGTCTGTCTGTATGTTATGTATGTATGTTATAAATATGTGATATTTTTCTACCTCCAGATGGGGCAGCCAAAATTAATTTGTAAAGAGCTTTATTTAATCAGTTTAAAGAAAAATAAGAGCAAGAGCTTATAAAAATTAAGTAAACTAACACAAAAGTTTTTAAAATTTACATTATTTGAGATAATCTTTGATAAATAAAAGCTAGTTTCATTTGTTGGTTTAATAAAAGCAGGTATGTCTTCAAAATTTGTTAGCAGGAAAAGGTCTCATGAAGGTTTTATGAGTAATCTAAACATAAGTTTTGGAAACAAGTAACTTAGATAGATGAAAATGTATTTTAGATACAATAATTATGTTTTATAGTATTTATGCTAAAAAAATAGCTTCCCTAATTCTTTTTGGTAATTAGAAACTTTAGAGTTTTGCTAAGTTAAATTAAATGTTAGAATTTCATTGAGATCATTTTCCAAACAAGATAAAATACTAAAACATTTACTACTGAAAATAAGTTTATCTACTTTTGGTTTCCAATTGCAGAGAAAGATAAATTTAGGTCTGTTAGTAACCATGTCTGGTGTCACATTGAAAGATTGCATTAGCTAAAAGAACATATGTTTCTAGAAATTATGAAATGCATTTATAAATTTGCCAGTCCACAATTGCTTCCTTCTTAGTTTTCACTAAGAATTAAGAATGCTAAGGATAAGAGTTCTAATTAATATATGTAAAAATAGGAGCTCCTGGATGACTCAGTGAGTGGAGTGTGTGACACTTGATCTCTGGGTTATGAGTTCAAGCCCCACTTTGGGTATAGAGATTACTTAAAAATAAAAAATAAATAAATATTATATATATATTTATATAAAATAGGATTCCATTCCTTTGTTCTCTGGACTTGTCTATGGTTTGCCATAGTTTCCATGTCCCAGATTCTAATTCCTCTACTATTCCCAAATAAACTCATTTTGCTTGTACACTAATTAGCTATTTTATATTTATATTTATATATTTTATATTTATATAATAAATATTATATATTTTATAATATATAATTTATATATATAATTTATATATATTTAATATATATAATATAATATATAATATATATATTTTATAATATATAATTTATATATATAATTTATATATATTTAATATATATAATATAATATATAATATATATATTTTATAATATATAATTTATATATTTAATTTATATATATATTTAATATATATAATATAATATATAAAATAAATATATTTTATAATATATAATTTGTATAATTTATATTATATATTTTATATTTATACAATAAATATTATATATTTTATATTTTATATTTATACAATAAATATTATATATTTTATATTTATATTTATAAATATATGCATTAAATATGCATATATTCATATATAAAGGCAGGAAGACAAAGGAAATTGGATGTGTGTTTTCAGTAAAAGAAGGTATGAAGAATGGAAATGCACTTTGTTGAGGAAAGAGAAAGTAGTTTTGTGCTAAAGAAAAATTATTGCCAGATTAAGAAAGGAAAAGGATAGGACAAAAGCTGAATTGATATACTAAATTATAGAAGATTTGCATAAAAGAAATCTTCAGAAAGGATTTTTATGTGTGGTCAAGCTAAGATCGGAATGAATTTATTTAAGTTGAAAAAAGAATTTTAAAAGTATACTGGTGCAGAATTAGAATTTGTTTTTTCTCTCTGTTAAAAAGACAGTTTTTTTAGATTATTGGTCTGCTCTTAATAAGAAACTGTAAACAAATTTACCTTAAATGTAATCTGCCCAGGAAGTGAAGTTTTTATTCTGTGTTCTGTCTTTATCAGGTTTTTGATTACTTAGAAAAACTGTCTTTATTAAAAAAGAGCTAAGACTTTTTGCAACTATATAACTTTCTATATTTGCCTTAAAAATTTTTTTTGTCACTTTGGTTAAATGGATAATTATTAAGTCTTGTTTCATAATTATATGTGATCCTGTTTGGTCAAGTGTCCAAAAACTTTTGATAATATTTTTGACAACCTTCCCCAAAATCAAATTCTGGGTGAAGTCTTTTAAACTTTGAACTAACTTTAGGTTTTTCCAAAAGGTCTCTAGAACATCTCAAAGGATTCATTCTCTCTCTTTATAAAAAAGACTAAATTAGGCTTAAATGATATACCAAATTACATGGAAAGCATGTCAAATAAGAATTATACTAAACCTTCTTCACCTTATATTTGTATATGTTAATATAAGTGTTCCAAAGCCTATATGAAATTCCTGAAGTCTACTGTGTCCTGATATAATGTTATCAGTCATAATTTTAAAATGTATGTCACAGAAATAAGCAAACCCCCTAGTCAATTCCATTATAATTAATTCTCTTCAGATCTTTAATAATGGGCATTTTTAAGACTTTTGTCATCTATACAGTTATTGTTTTATTCTGATGCTTTTGCAAATGTGTTTCATCTTCAGAGAAATTCATGAAAAGCATTCTGACAAGTACTCTAGAATATAGGTCTCTGATGGTTTAAGATCATACCACTGAATTGGATTTAGGGAAATGTCTTCTCTTAAACTATCTATGACTTAAAGTAATTTGGTAAAATCTTTGTAAACAAAGATGAAACAATTACTTTTTTCCCATCCTGATCCTTCCAGAATTTAAAAACTTTTGAGTACTCTTTTCTCATGGCAATGTAGTTCATTGTTTGCATAAGTTAAATAAGAGTCTGTCTACCTTGTAGACAGGTTACTGCTTCCTCTGTGGCTAAGATCCCATCAGAAAGGATCGTTTTTACCTGGGGATACCCCTCCCACTTTGAACTTCATAGTAACAGGAATTCACTTTACTGGTCAGGTACTTCGACAAGTTTGTGTTATTTGGCTGATTTCACTGTGCTTACCACCTTCAATTCTCAGGGCTAGTCAAAATCACTAATGACATCATTAAGACTCAATTGGCAAAATTTGTAGAGACCTTTCAAAAACCCTGCCCAAAAGCATTGCATTTAGTCCTTCTAAATCTCAGGTTTATCGTTTTTGTGGCCCATAAACATTTTCTTTTCAAAATAATTAGTAGGTGCCTGACGTATTTAGTCCCTACTTCTTTTGATCCACAGCTGATAAAAGGAAATATACTTAAATGTTGCAAAAGTCTAACAAAATCTATTGAAAATAGCCATGCTTTAGTAGGGCAGACTTTTCACAGCGTGGTTCCAGGAGATGAAGACCTCAAGCATCACTCCTTATAAACCAAAGAGTTCATAATTGGAAAAGACATCTTCAGAAAGACTCTTTTCAACCTCATTAGAAAGGCCCCTATCAGGTTCTGTTAGTCAATTCTTTGTGCCACCAAACCCCAGGGAATAGACTCTCAGATCCACATGTCACACCTGAAAGAAAGTACCAAACATTGGACATTCATACCAACTGTTGACTTGAAAATAAAGATTTATAGGAATTGAAGTAGACAACATGTGAAGGAAACAGCCTTCCCAGGATGACTGGATCAGGCCTGTATATCTTTTTCTTGCTGTTGCTTCTTGTCTTATTTTCTCCTTTTCTTGGAAAGACAGTGCTTTTATCTGCATTTCCCAATCTATTGCAAAAAGGGAAAAACCTTTCTAACTGATGGATCTATCAACAGAAACTCCAATGTGATGTCAGATAATGTCATGATGTCAGATACTCTAATCATCTTATCTATAACTAATTTCTCCTTCATCCCAAATGCCACTGTTGATTATACTGCAAGTGTATGGATGTTACCTGCTGTAACACGCTGTTATAGCCAGGCATCCCCGTACCTTGTTTCAACATTTCCCTGGTCATAACTGTACTAGCTCAGCTAGATACCTCCATTTTTGCCAATTGTATGACCTTCACCCCCCATGTTCTTCTTCTTATTTAAATATGATCTATCCCCTGCATCCAAGGGAAATACAAATGGTCTAACTCCTTTTTCCACAGCTTTTAGAAAAGAATGCTTGAGGATGGGGTGGTACCTCACAGAATGTCACCCGAATTCCTCTGATCTCTGGCTTGAAAAATATCAAGAAATTCTAGCTAATGGATCTATCAATAACCGGACTAACTGGAGTCCTCTGCACTCTACCCTGTTTCATTTTTGTCTGTGATGGATGGCATTTCCCATGGGCATATAAATGTTTAGATGGCTGGTGAATTGAAGGCTAATGCTCATTAGGACATTTAGCTGTCCCTGTTAACATTCATAACAAATCAGGAGCCTCCCATTAATCTTTCCATTCGTTCATCCCATTGAGCCTCCATGGCCTCCTTAAAGGGAAACTTCCACAAGGCAAACATTACTCTCAGCTTTCCTCCATGGAGATATCCCTTCTCTCTTCAGCCAGAGTTAATGCCAATGAATGCATGATCAGAAATCTCTTCATTAGGGGAGCTAGCCGTTTCCATGCCCAAGGCAGCTGCAGCTGGACAATGATCACTTGACTTGCTGGCTAATGTAGTTTTGGACAATTACATGGCCCTTGCTTATCTACTTGCTGAGCAAAGAGGTGTTTGTGTAATGGCAAACACCCCCTTCTGTGCATAGATAAATTCCTCTGGAGAAGTGGAAACCCAATTACATATGATTAGGGAAGAAAAACATTGGCTATAAAAAATTTCACCTAATGATCCATGATCCTTTTATCTCCTTAGCTGGTTATCTTCAGGTCTAGGCTCCTTGTTTAGAATTATTATAGAAATTGGGGTCATTATTCTGCCCCTCTTATTACTTTGTATAATCATGTTTAAGCTCCATACCTGTTGCTTATCTAACCTTCTCAGACACAACATGAAAAATAGAGTGATGCTAACCCAGTGAACTGAGATGATCTCCAATGCTTATGACCCTGATAAGATCTAGATTTTGGTGGGAAATGCCTGAGAGTTCTTCCTCCCAACCTTCCTTGTTCCTCAAATGGTGTCTCAGTGGTTTCCAATCTGTACATTTTCCCTCTGACATGGCACATGACAACCAAGAAATGTCCTTCCTGACAGTGGCATTAAATATGGAAACCCTGATCAGTGATGCTTTTGAGGAGAGATCTTGATCAAAGGGTGAAATGTGAAAATGAGTAAAGGAAAACCTCATACAAAATGGAGTCGAGAAGTCCTGAGTATGTACTACTCATCACAGATTTTCTCCTTGCTCAGCAACAACCCAACCAATGAGAACCACCATAACTCAGCCAATGAGAAGTCTCCACAACCCTAAACTCTTGCTCTCCTCCAATGAACTCTGATTCCACACAGCTCCTTTCTGCTTCCTCTTTTCCTGCATAAAATAATGCTCTACTTTTTTGTTCTAGAGAACAAAATTGTTCTTGCTTGTGGTTTCCATTTCCTAAATTGCAATTCCTCTGCTATTCCTGAATAAACTGATTTTCCTGGTAAGCTAACTGGATATTTTATTTTTAAGGTTGACAAAGAAAATGAGATTAATTAAAATTTTCATTTATTTGAATATTAGTTAATTTTCCCAAAGCAAAAAGCTATGGTTGTAGAACTTAGATTCAATCTCAAGTCTTTGTTGCTCTTTCAAGTCCACCACACAATTTTTCCTAGAATACTAGAAGGAAAAGTCCCTGCTCTAAGCTTTTATAAATTAAGTGGAACTTTCTTCTTAATTCTGGCTTTGTTTCAGGGAAATGATACATATAATGTCATGATATCAAAAGGGAAATGATATATGTAATGTCATGATATTAAATTATTTAATCAATTTGCATAATTATAGTAATGTGAAAATTATGTAGAGAGTATTTTAAATTAAAAAAGAAACTCAGGGTGCCTGGGTGGTATAGTCTGTTAAGAGTCTGACTCTTGGTTTAGGCTCAGGTCCTGATCTCAGGGTCATGTGATCAAGCCCTGAGTGGGGCTCAATGCTCAGTGTGGAGTTGAGTCTGCTTGAGTTTCTCTCTCCTTCTCCCTCTGCCCCTCCTGTTTGTGCTCTCTCTCTAAAATAAATAAATCTTAAAAAAAAGAAACTCAAAGTTTAATATATTATCTTGTTATAGATTTCTTAGTCTTATACTTAAAAATGTCAAAGAACAAATGCAAGTCCCTTAAGATTTAGAAAATGTTCCCTCACAGCCAATATAAAGCAGAAAATATGAGGTAAAACAGATGACTCACGATGATAAAAGACAAACCATTATCTTGGTATATTTAAAATTCAACCCACATAGTTGTCCAACTCCTGTTCATCTTATTTATATTGTGTACATATAATTGTAAACTATATGAATAATTCCACTTACTTTGGATTATTAGAAGGGAAGAAATTTTGTCTCAGTATCAAAGTTTAGAAAATGAATTTTGTTCTCCAACCAAAAATCCCCTCCACAATTTTAAAACAAATGCCGTACAACTTTTTGTGTTATACATGCCACTTCATAGGAACTAATTAATATGCTCTAGCAGTGAAGAATACTTTTCTTTAGTAAATGTTCGTAAGTCATGTAAGTTTTTTTCTTTTATAATTTTTAAATAAGTGGGGACATTTTAAAGATGTCTCTGTGTACAGTTCCACAGATTACCTAGTTTCAACGTATTGGTCAAATGCTTTACTTTTGGAAATGTAGGTAATTTCTATCTCAGGTCATCAAATGTTTGACCCAACATAATTAAACATACTGTTGTTGTTGTTGGTGGTGGTGCTGTTCTTTCTCCCCTCCTGGGTTGTGGGTTCCTGCAGGAAAGTTATGTGTCAAAGATGTATTGCTGTTATAGCTAATAATTATAGTCATTAGTTACTATTTTCTATTGTAGAAAATGAATTTTAATTCAGATTTACTTATAAGTATTTACATCTACTGTAATTTGTATTAGGTTTGTTTTGGAGTGGGAACATATTTAAAATCTAAAGTGCCTCTGTGATGGAATTTTCCAAACATTCACATATATTCCTATTTAAAAATAATAATTATCTTCTCCCTCCACATCAATGTTTATAAAGACTAGATTAAACACAGTAAAGAGGACATTTTCCTGTTAATAGATATTACTTGACATTTTAGCTTTAATGCTAGAAAATAAAAGCAGTTTGTAATGTGTCCCGAATTGCCTTTTCTTTTCACTTACAGAGCACTTGTGTCATGTTAAGCCTGAGGCAGATCTGTCCGGAATTGTGTTTACTGTATTCCTTTCCAAATGCAGCACAGAGTCTTATCGCCTCTCAGTGCACAAAGTCTAACAGATTGCAGACTCAAATTTCCCCTTCCAGGCAATGTTGGGTTTCACTATTGTTTGCCATGACAAAGGTTTTCATGAATTCTAGGGCTTGGATTTCTGTCTTGTTTTCCTTAGCATAACCCTCTAGGCAACCAATCAGCATTTTTCAACTTCTAGAAATTGTTCAAACTGTTACTACAAAAAGCTGCACTTTAAAATTCCATCTTTATGCTTTTGGCTCTTTGGGAAAAAAAAAGTTATGCTGGGTAGTTTTGGTTATATTGAAAAGAAGAAACAATTAAACATTGTCTGCAGATGCTGCTGCTGTAAATAAGGTTGCCTGAATTTGGTGAAAGCAAATGTGTTCACAGTTCACATTTGGGCTGCAATTTTATAACTATAGGAAGAAGGAAGTGTCTCAGTGAGGGACAAATTTAGCTATGTAGACTTTTTTTTTTGTCAGAGTCATCCGTGTATGACCACTTTCAGATAATTTAGAGACACTTTTTACATATGTATTAACTATGGACCCAAAAAGTTTCTTGGGTAAATAATGTCTGTCCTTCTCATCAGAAAATCAATTCAAATTTTTAGATGCTATTGAAATTGAATAATAGTTTACATGGGCTGAATACTTTTTGTTAATTGAAGTCTATTTTTCAGCCCATTCACATATTCCAGGTTTTACTAAATCTTGTGGATTTGAACACCTAGTTATTTCTCTATCTCACCCTTCTACTACCTTAGGTGAGGGCCTTACAATTTCTTACCAAGCACTTAACTAGACCTTTTCATCTCCAAATCATCTCTACACTGCTCTAAGCGGTGCCTTATAAATCCCTAATTTGAGGGGCACCTAGGTGGGTCAGTTGGTTGAGTGACCAACTGGTAGCTCAGATATGCCAGGTTTGGCTCAGGTCTTGATCTCATGGGTCATGAGGTCGAGCTCCAAGTCAAGCCCAGCCTGGGCTCCACACTCAGCAGGGAGTCTGGTTGAAGATTCTCTCCCTCTGCCCCTCCCCATCACTCATGCTCACAAACACACATGTGCAAGCACGTGCTCTCTCTCTCTTTCTCTCTCTCTAAAATAATGAAAATAAATCTTTAAATAAATAAATCCCTAATTTGATCATATAGTTTTCCTCTTAAAATCCCTCAATGACACAAGGTTTCCTACACTATAAAATCCACAGCTCTTAGAATGGCATAACATGACTTCCATGATCTCACTCTGCCAATGTTTCCAAATTTACCTCTCATGCCTTCTTAGCCCCTGTGCCACCCTGAAACAAATATGCATTTCTCCAGTCATATTAGGAGAGGATAAATTCTTTTATCCTCATTCAATTCTTATTGCCTTTGCATTTGCTGTTGTTCACTTAGCCAAGGGTGGCCTTCCTTATTGCCCGTCCCATGGTCCCTTCTATTTATCTATTAAGTCTCAGTTCAAATGCAGTTGCCTATGGGAAGCCTTCTCTAATGTTCTCTGACAGGGTCAGGGATATTTTTATTCTGTTTCCATAGTGATGCTACACCCCTGGATTTTAACATGCATGCACCATATTGGTGGAATAATTGGCCAACAAACATACACAAACATTACACAACCATAAACTTTGAAAGTTAATGATATTTTGGCAAATATAAAGGATTAAATAGATTTGTTAGAGAGATAAATAATGAAAGTAATTATTTGCCATAAACAAAGGTTGAGAAATTTTTGAGAAGACCTCTGCTTACATATCAGTGTATTATGTCCTAGACATTTTTCATTCACACATTCATTCATTAAACAACTATATATTGAGTACCTCCTAGCATTAAGTTCTTATATGACTGTAAGAACATTATGTTTATATGTGTGCATAGTGGGGATGGGGAATAAAATGAAATTTAAGGTCTTATCCTATCCTTTGTGGATCTACAGACAACTTTTTTTTCCTAAGGTTATTCTCAATCTTTAGTAAGTGTCTGAGATTCTCTCCATCGTGATGGAATGAGCTGAAATAGATATGCCATCAGAGCCCCTTTTCCGTGCATAAACACACATACACACATGGGCCCATAGAAAGGATGGATCAAATCAAATAAAAAGTTATAAATTACTTGGTTCTAAGTAATAAATAAAAAATATACAGATCTTAAAAATGGAGAGAAATCAAAGCCAGAGTAGTAAAGAGAAGATTGAAACTTTAGCAGCCCATTGAGATTGGTCTAGACAGAGGCCCAGGGTCTAGACACTAAAAATTTCATGTTCTAATGACCATACACAATGAAGAAACAGCCACAGTCTGAATACTGAGATAGTTATAAGTGGGCTCCTACATAAATTCTGAAGCCTTGAAGTGCTCCTTAGTCCCAGCTACTAGAAGAGTCCATGCACCAATGGTAAAAAGAAATGGGAAAGCTTACAGTCTGTCAAAGGATTTGGGGCCTACAAATAAGTTGTGGGCATAAAAAAAATATATATCTCTTAGAGGAAAGAAAAACAAAGAATGTGGGAGAGGAACTGTTCAAAGAGATAATGTCTAAAAAATTTTCCATAATTAAAGAAAGAGATACGTTAACTTGAGGAATCAAATCTTTTTTTTTTTTTTAAGATTTTATTTATTTATTTGACAGACAGAGAAAGAGAGCACAAGCAGGGAGAGCAGCAGAGGGAGAGAGAGAAACAGGCTCCCCACTGAGTAGGGAGCCCAATGCGGTGTTCGATCCCAGAACCCTGGGATCATGACCTGAGCTGGAGGCAGATGCTTCACCGACTGAGCCACCCAGGCGCCCCGAGGAATCAAATCTTATTTTGTCCATTTATGTCCCTCCTTCAGCAAATGTCCCTGCATCCCTCCTCACTGAGGAGCCAGAATATATGCAGAAAATATAAAAATATTTGCAGAAAATATGACTTACAATAAAAATGGAAGAGATGAGATTTAATTAGTATTTCTTTGATCCCTAAATGTTTTTCTTTGGGAGAGGGGTAATAATTTTATTTTTAAATAAAGTAAAATTGACTTAATTCTGGTGTATGATTTTATGAATTTTAACACATGCATAGACTCGTAACCACCACCACAATCAAGATACAGAATATTTCCATCACCCAAAAAACTCCTTGATCCATCTCTTTATGGGCAACCCTCCCCAACCATCTATAAAGCCTGGAAAACATGAATCTGTTCTCTATCAATGTATTGGTTTCCCCCGAGCCCCAGGTATGTCATGTACTAGAAATCATACAGCATACAACCTTTTGTAACAGGCTTATTTTATTTACTCAGGTTGTTCAAGTTGCTGCATATATCAGCTGTTCATTCTTTTTACTGCTGAGTATTTTTCCATTGTATGCAAGTATCACAGTTTGTTTTTCCATTCACCTATTGAAGAACATTGGGGTTGTTTCTAGTTTTCGACTATTCTAAATAAAGCTGCTATAAGCATTTATATACAAATTATAGTGTGAACGTAAGTTTTCCTTTTTGTGGGGTAAATACCCAGAAGTTGAAGTTCATAGGTCATATGATAAGTGTATGTTTAACTTTATAAGAAACTGCCAAACTGTTCTCCAGAGGGGCTCTAAAATTTCCTGCTCCCACCAGCAATGTATGAGAATTTCAGTTGGAATTCTCAGTATTTTTTTATGTTAATCATTCTAATGGGTAGTGATATGACATGATTGTTTTAGTGTACAGTTTCCTTAGATTTAATTCTTTATTCTCCAGCTTTAATTTTATTTTCATTTTATGAGAAGACACATCCCCAAGGGGCTTCTAATTTGTTGGTAAAGTCAGACATAAAAAAATTATAATGCTTCAAGTAGAGAAAAATACTTAAAAATATTTATAACTTATGATAAAGGAATTAGAAAAGTCCATACAAGTGAAGGTAGTGTTTGAATTGACCTATGGGAGAAGACAGCCATCCCTAGTCCCTGTAAATCATATCACAAGACACTTCTGCAACTGCCTCCCTTGACAGGGAAGTAAGCTCCTTGACTCTAAGACCGATAAATGACAGCCTGCCCTTAGTTGCCTCTTCCTTATAAAGTTATATAATATGAGTAAGTAGGTTTAATTTTTTACTGTGTAACTGTCTACCAAATATATCATACTTTACGTAAGAAGACAGTGTTCTGTTGTTTGAAGACCATATGCTTTGGAATCCTGCATTCACGTGTTTGAAACCCCAGCTTCTTTACTCATTTACTAAGACACCTTTGACAAGTGTTGAATTCTGACCATCTAAAACTCACATGTGAAAGTCCTAACCCCCACACCTCAGAACGTGGCTTTATTGGAGACAGGGTCTTTACAGAGGTAATGAAGTTAAAATGAAGTCATTAGCATTGGCCCTCATCCATTATGACTGGAGTCTTCATAAGAAGAAGTTGGGAGACAGACACAGATAGAGAAATACAATGTGAGGACACAGAGAGAAGGTCATGATCTATAATCCCAGGAGCGAGAGGTCTAGAACAGATCAGTCCTGACAGCCCTCAGAAGGAACCAACCCTGCCAACACCTTGATTTTGGACTTCTAGCCTCCAGGACTGAGACAAGAAATATCTGTGATTTAATTCACCCAGTTTGTGGTACTCGGTCATAACAGCCCTGGCAAACTAAAACAGCAAGTTACTAACCTTTCTGAACTGGCAGTTTTATCATCTATAAAAAGGGAATACTACACTGTGTTGCTAGAAGTAATGAAACAAAAAATGTATGAGAAATTACTTCTGCAAGAAAAGGGTATTCGTTTAGCCTGCAGTAGACCGTGTGTAGCACATGTCTTCTCCATGTACCTGGAGAATGCAGTTTGCTTTCCTGAACTTGTAGTCTCCAGTGTCTTTGTCTTTGCCTGAGGGCTCTTCCTTCCACTCCTACATCCTCCAACTACACTGGTGGAAAGCTGCATTGCCCAAATGGAGCAGGCTAAAAGTGAAGAGGGGCTGGGAACTTTTTCAGTCTGTTCTACAGTTTCACGTGTGTGATTTGTTTGGAGGAAATGCTCACTCCAGCCTCCTCCAACACAAGAGAAAAGGGGAAATATGAACACATGTTCTTTACTTGCCAGATTGTCGCTCAGTCTAATTGTGTCTTTAGAAAAGAGAAAAGGCCAAAATTAAGCAATGCAAACAAGGAGCAATGTAATAGTTTTGACCTCTCTGTTCCTCCTTTCACCAATTGTTTCAATTCTTAGAAATTCAGAGTTTCTTTGAGTGTGCAATGAAAATAGCCTCTTCCAAGAATATAAAATCTTGCAGGTCTCCAGTTTTGTCTTTATTCAAAGAAGTATTGGCCAGACTTGCCAGATTTTTAGAACTGCCAAATAGTAGAAAAAAGTTTTCAAAAGAAGATGAAAGTTTAGAATGAAAAACAGACGATTTGATCTTCCTTACCTCTTTCTTTCATTTGTTGTTTAAAGCCCAATGTAATCCTTTTTTTATAGTAGATTCTTGGTTTACAGAGGACTTTCAGATGCTATTAAGAGTCAGAGGTTAAAAAGAAGTCTTAAATCATTAGACATACAAGCCTAGATTTCTGAGGTTGAACAAATGTACAAATGTTTACATGCTGTTCCAGGTCTGAATGATTACATAGCCTCTAGGCTCATGGCTTGAAAAAGATCATTTTCCGCATATTTTCCTCATATACATTAAGTGTATTATACTCATTCATGCCCTCTCTATTTTAAAATATTTCAAGGAGAGTAAATAAAAGTGAAAATGAGTGTGAGCATTTTTTCCTACCAAACTATTTGAAATAAATATTTCAATCACTTTTATTTTATGTTGTAGAAATGGAATTGTATTAAGTTAATATTTAGTAAACATTTTGTGTATAGGTTATTACTTCTAAAATATAGGGGGCACCTGGGTGGCTCAGTTGTTAAGCATCTGCCTTTGGCTCAGGTCATGATCCCGGGGTCCTGGGATCGAGCCCCACATCGGGCTCCCTGCTCCGCGGGAAGCCTGCCTCTCCCTCTCCTACTCCCCCTGCTTGTGTTCCTGCTCTCACTCTCTCTCTGTCAAATAAACAAATAAAATCTTTAAAAAAAATTAAAAAATAAAAAATAAAATAAAATATAATATAATATAATTTATATGGAAAGTGTGCAGTGAAAAGATTTATAAAAATAAAAAGAAAGTTTTTCATGTGAGTATATGGGTCTCTGTAAAGAAAGAAAGGCATGTATTTTAACTTTTGGCAACTTATAGTGTATCTACCATTAATTTTAAAATCATTGAAATAGCTCACTGTATTAGAACTTCCTTCCAACCTATGATTTGCTCTCTCACCTTCTCCCAGGTGTCACTCATGTATTACCTTTTAAGGAGGCCTTCCCTGACCATCGTGGTTGAGATCGGTCCCTCCTCCCTGCTTCATCATTAGACTCTGCTAGTATTAATTACCTGAATAAAATATCATCGTCCTTCCTACATAGATTATTTAAGATAGATATTATACCAATAAATAGCTATAATAATGAATTTGAAGCCATAAGACTTAAAATCATTATTTTCAAAACATTTATTTAGGAAGCCTAACACATATTGAGGTATATTTCATGGGTACTACAAGAAATTACTGAAATCTATCATTGCAAACTGAACACAGCAAAGAAAGAATTTGTGTCCTCCAATATAGAGACCCAACATTTATTAAATTAAACCCCACTGCTAAAACCCAGGGTTAGTTAAGTCTTTACAGGAAAATCAGAATCAAAATCAAATCTTTAAATGAAATACTAATAATAGCAGAAGAAAAATTGTTAAACATGTAATTTTACCCAAATTTTATATTGACTTTGAAATGTAAAAATGCAGTTTCTAAATTCTGCTCTATTACTTATAGTTAGAATAATTTTGAAGAAACTCAACGAAAAAATGATGTTAACAGATCTAAGGAAGACACTGGCATTCCACAGACACTTCTCAATTATGGATGGAATCTATTCCTAAAGACATGGGCAAAAATGAACCCCTAGAAAATGAGTCTTATATGCTTGTTGGATTTTTGTTTCAAATCAGAGATTGCACAGTTGAAACCACTCAAAATTTTATCTTCAGTACTCAAGAGCTGAAGCAACTGTCTCATAATTTTTTTCTGTAATAACATCTCATATTTTGATTAATAACTTTGTAAGCTGATTCAGGAAAATAACTGATATAAGCTGTAATTCACATAGAGGTAGTGAAAATAATTTTCCATTTAGTCTTGTTTCCTCAGGGTGAGATCTACAGTTGCTTAGCAATACGAAAGTTTTTCTAGACTCAAAGATCAGAGATCATCTCTTATTTAAAATTCAAAAATAATAGTACTGGCCAACCGAAAAAAAAAATAGATTTGTATTTTATGTTAAAATGAAAGATAAATTTGTGAGATATTTGAAAGCTTTTGGTTTTTAACATTTTCTAACTGATTGAGCTTTCTTTTTGTGTGAGACAATGGGATTAGCACACAGTAAACAAATAGACAAACAAAAAAAGTAGTTGTGTTCTGGTTGTGCTTAAACCTAGGATTCAGTCTCCACCATCTGCCAGGCTGGAAATTGAGAAGCATTACTCTTATCCCCATATTGAGTTTTAGTAACTTAGTAAAATAATTTAGATGACAGATTTGCACAGAAACTTATTCTTTGCTGAAGTTACAAAACAATTTTATAGACACACAATCTATTAACTTATGGATCATCAACTATATCTAGCTTTGTGATGTTATTTCAACATGAAATAGCAAACTCGTAACCTGAGTATATTGGTAAACAGCTTTTTGAGATGCTTGGTCAGAAAGAGTTTAATGTGTGAAATGAACACAGGCTATGAAGTCAGACCTCAGTCTGAATTTTGACTTGGTTACCTTCTAGCTACCTGACTTCAGCAAATATCTATGTCATTGCACCTCAGTTTCCCTATCTTTAAAATGGAAATCATAATAGCTATACTGTTAATTAAAAACTGAGATATATTTAGTATAGTTCTAGGCACTCTTTTAGGACCCAATAATTAAGAGCTCTCATTATAGTAGAAAAAGACTTGTATTAGTGTTTCAATATAAGTAACAGAATTGTGTGGATCTGCTCTTCATCAGCAAATGATTCCATCTGTGGGGTTTTATGACATTCCAACTCAGAGCTTTTATGAAGTATGGCCCAGGTGTCCCTTTCACTAGTAGAGACAGAGAAGGTTTTCACTGACACAACAAATTCAGGGTTGGGCCTGTCTTAGACATGTCCCCCAAAACATAGAATTTGCTATAAATTAGTGCAAGGCAGAGAGACGTTGGCAGTTGACCAAACCTGCCACCATCATGACCAAAAAAAACCCCAAAACACTGAGCCCTTTCAGCTTCTCTTCCTTTCTGGACTTTTCTTTCTAATTTTATCTCAACTCCTCTTTCTCTACCTATTTCCCCAGTGCTGCAGTTCCTATGCATTTCTATTATCGTTTCCCATCTTCCCACACTTTGCTCGTCCCTGCTCTCCACTCTTCTCTCATGTTTCTTGGTTCAGTCAGTCAGTCACTCACTCAGTCAGTTAAGCCTCTGACTCTTGATTTCGGCTCAGGTCATGATTTCAGGGTCATGAGATCCAGCCCCACATGGGGCTCCGTGCTGGGTGTGGAGCCTGCTTCTCCCTCTCTCTCTGCTCCTCTCCCTGCTTGTGCTCTCTCGCTCTTTCAAATAAATAAATAAGATCTTCCAAAAAAAAAAAGAAAGAAAAAGAAACTATTTTAAAATGTGGAATGAATCTTTTGCATTATGTACCACAGAAATTATTTGGCTCTTCTACATAGGAAAACAGGACGAATTAGTCAATTATTTGTATTACAATTTTTAAAAATCTATACTTACACAATATATTTTCATCCATGTTGTCCCAGATTATGTGTGAGAGTGATTTTTTAAAAATATAAAATAAAATAAGGGTAGAAATATACTTTTGTAAGATTACAACAAAGTTCTTCTTTTGCAATTTAAAACGTGAGGTTCCCATTTCTCACGTTTATCCCAGGTGGCTGTGCAGCAGTGAGACTGCCTTTGTTTCCCCTTTTCCTTATTGCTCTGTGTTATACGTGTCAACTTCTAGGATGATTGAGCAGCTTAGCCTATTAGAGTCAGGATGGACTTGGAAGCGCAAGACGGGATGAGTGATAAGAGGGCAAATGCATGGGAAGGAAAAACAATTTCCTGGCATAATAAAATTTAAAGTAACCCACCAGCAAAGCCAGGCAGGTGTCTCTGAGCTTCTAAATAATGGCCCTTTTCTAATAGCACATTAGATGTGAAACAGCTCCTTGTATTAACAGTGAAAGATTAATATGAACGGGAAATAAACATTAAATTGTGTTAAGAATGCTATAGGTTTGTGTATTATATATACAAAATATGTATTATTTTATATTTTATCATACATGTTATATAGTACACATTGTATTATATATTATAGAGTAATATATTTTTATATTTTTATATATTACTCTATAAGATACTCTTGTTCTGATAAGATACTATGCTTTAATCATCAGAGGAAGAAACTCTTGATGATCTTCCTATAAGGTAGAAAAGTAATGTGAAGATGCATCTAAATCTTAAATTAAATTATTCCAAGTTTCACTTGAACCACAGTGACTAAACACAGGCAAATCCTTGGGTGATATATGCCCTTAGGGAAGTCACTTAATTGGATAATTAAGGATTTACATCATCCTCAAGTGGGTATCATATTCAGCAATGACCCTTGATTGTGATCTAATGTTTATAGGGAAAACCATAGAAATTTAGTTCCAAAAGGGACAGAGAAAAGGGCTTCTATTTTGGGAGATGAATAAAAATGGGAGAATCAACCCTCATGTAAAGTCATCATAGAGATGGGTCTGTGAAAAATGAAAGTGAGGGCTGGGTTTGGAGGTATTCAGATTCACTTAAAATAAGTTAAAAAAATGAAACTCGTTCTAAGTTCAACTCAAAAATATCTATTGGACCACTATATCATGATTTAGTTTTGTGCCTTCAGTTTTCTTCTAAGTTCACTGAGTTGTAATTTACATAAATGAAATCCACCCATGTTAAATGCACAGTTTGATGAGTTTTGTTCATCTTGTGTCATTGGGTAACCATCACCACAATTGAAATTTAGATCATCTTTCACAAAGTTCCCTTAAGTTGCTTTCCTTTTATAAGCAAGCAAACTGAAATGTACAGAAATTAACCAACTGGCCCTGGGTTTCAAAATAAACTTGTGGCAAAGTCTGTCTTAACATTTAATTTAATTCACAAAGCTGTCACTGAGGGTCTGCTATGCTCCAGTCAACATAGCTAAAATAAAAGACATAGAAAAAGGCCTGGAGAAAGCAAGAGAGACAGAGAGAGAGATGCCATCCCTAACCTCAAGGACAAGCAGAAAAGCAAGGGGATTCAACAAACTGGTTAAAATACAATACAAAGGAAATGTCAGAACAGGGAATGCAAAAGGGCACAGAAAAAAAGGCACATGACATCCTGAAGGAGAGGAAGAAACCAGAAGTGTCTTCAGCCATAAAATGATCATTGAGTTTAGATTTGATCCTCAAATTAGTGAGGAAGCACTCTGGGGAGGATTTATTCATTCGTGTATTTATTTATTCTTCCAAGTAATATTTACTTCAGTCTCAGTATGTACCAAGCACTATGATGGGATCTGAGGATTCAAGGGTGAACCAGAAAGGACACGGCTTCTTATGATTAGGAAATAGTGAAGGGGTGGGGATTGGAGGATTTAAGAATCCCCAAAACATGTACTGATAAAAAGCACAAGGAAATATTAAAACATAAAATAAGGAAGAGCATGGTTTGATGGTGCAAGAAGATTTCCTCAAAGAAGTAGCATTTAAGTTGTGATCTACGTAATCAGCAAGATTTAGTAGAACAAAAGGAAGGAAGAAATATTCAAAGCAGAAGGAAAGGCTGGTGAAGGGAATGTGTAGCTGGAAAAAAAAAAAAAAAGCCGGTGTGGAATACAGTGATCAATAAGAGAGCAAGACTGGAAGAAAATAGAAAGACTAGGCTTTCCACTCCTCCAAGATCCTGTTTAGTGCTTCTCACACTTCAGCATCAATTCTCAGTAAGTCTGGGATAGGGCCCGAGAATATACATTTCTAATAAGGTCCCAGGTGATGAAGATGTGTAATGCTGCCCCTCCTTATACAACACTTTTTACAGTAGACCTGCTAAAAGCCCTCTAAACATTTGCAAATGAGGGCTATTAAAAGAATTAAACAAAATCATATTGTGGTTTTAAAAGATCACTCTGGGGCACCTGGGTGGCTCAGTTGGTTAAGCGACTGCCTTGGGCTCAGGTCATGATCCTGGAGTCCCTGGATCGAGTCCCGCATCGGGCTCCCTGCTCGGCAGGGAGTCTGCTTCTCCCTCTGACCCTCCCCCCTCTCATGTGCTCTCTCTCATTCTCTCTCTCTCAAATAAATAAATAAAAAATCTTTAAAAAAATAAAATAAAATAAAAGATCACTCTGTTAACTATAGGAAACAAACAGGTTGCTCGAGGGGAGATGGTTGGTGGGATGAGGTAACTGGGTAGGGAGCATTAAGGAGGGCACGTGATGGAATGAGCCCTGGGTGTTACATGCAATTGATAAATCACTAAATTCCACCTCTGAAACTAATAATACACTATGTATTAATTAAATTGAATTTAAATAAAAAATTTAAAAAATATCTACAGTATGCTAATTTTCTTTAAAGCAGAGAGAAACCAAGTGCTTAAAATATAAGATAAAGTATCCCTTTTATGGAACCCAAATAAAGAAATTTAAGTAAACCTAAATAAAAATGCCAACAATGTAAATTAGAGTATTGGGGATCCTTAGATCTTCCATGATGTACAGGAGAGTTTCCATTTTTACAAAAGTGATCA
Source organism: Neomonachus schauinslandi (assembly GCF_002201575.2). Lineage (NCBI taxonomy): Eukaryota > Metazoa > Chordata > Mammalia > Carnivora > Phocidae > Neomonachus > Neomonachus schauinslandi. The sequence continues at coordinate 113,711,581 of NC_058409.1, forward strand.
TGAGAGTTTGGGTTTTATAAAAGAGAACATGTAAATGGTGAATTATTTCTAGAAAAAAAACTTTGGGTGAGCAACCATATGATTTTAATTATGTGCAAATATGCATATATATATATAATTAAGTGCCTCAAATTTATCTGTATGGATTAAAAATTGTTAGGGGAAAGCAATGACTGAGATTATTGCCAAGATTGCTCATATTTTTTGATACAAAGAATGGTTAATACTCTTAACATGTAAAGAGCTTAACAAATCAATAAGAATACAAAGATGAAATGCTCACTTTAGCAGCAAGTATACTAAAATTGGAATGATACAGAGATGTTTAGCATGGCCTCTGTGTAAGGATGACACACAGATTTGTCAAATTCGTGAAGCATCCCATATTTTTTTAGAAAGTTAAAAAAAATACAAAGATGAAATTCTTGGGAGGTGAGTGAAAAGGATTTGAATGGATCACAGAAAAAATAAGGCAAGTATCTATTAAGTTCATGAACAGATATCTGATATAACTAATAATAAAATAGGTATTGAACTAGTTATCTCATTCAATTTAATCAAACTTGCAAAGATTAAAATTATTGATACTAGCTAGTGTTGTAAATAGTGTGATAAAATAGGCATTTTACATAGTTCATGGTATTCTGACACAGTGTCTTGTTGAAAGGATGATTTGAGAATATCTACCAAAACTGTTAATGCATACATTGCTTAATCTAGAAATTCTACTTCTAGGAAATCATTTACAGACACTTTCACTGCAGTACACAAAGAATTATCCTTAAGTTCATTTAGTACACTTTATTTATAGCAAAACATTAAAGATAATATAGAAGTCTATTAATAGGAAATTGGTTAAATAAATGTGGCATATCCATTCAATACGATGCAGCTTAAAAATGATAGAAATTATATATACCGATATGAAATAGTAATAATAGCTAACATTACGGAGCACATATAATAAGTTAGAAAATTTGCAACTATCCAAGGATCTAATTGTCATTATCATTCTACTTTAATATTGTGTAAATTGAGACACAGGTCGAGTAACCTAACCAAAATCGCAAGGCAGAAACTTGATTTTATTCTAGGCTATTAGTCTATACTGAACTGCCCAGAACACGGTGAAGTCTGTTATATATACCTACATACCTATACATGCATATAAATACCTACACACGCATAAAAGCTCCTAATTTTGTTTAAAATAGGTTAAGGATATATATTTTTGTATGTTCCTAAAGTTCTGAAGGGATAAATAATAAATAAATATCTTACAATGTTTATTCCAGGAAAATAGGATCATTGGTTTTAGGACTCTCATTTCTTATTTTCTGCCCTTCTGTGATTTCTTTATCTTATTGCTACTGTGTGTTACTTCTGTTTCTAAAAATGCAAAACTAGACAAAAAGTAAAAAGAAGGTTTTTGTTTGTTTGTTTGTTATATCTAGTAAAGTTATATATCAAATGGAGTTTGGAAAACCTCTTATAGGAAGTAATATTTTTTTAAACAAATACAATTTTTAAAAATTGTAGGTCTTTTAAAAGAATTGCGACATGGTTAATCTATTTTGGTCGTTGCAGTGATATGTATTGACTGTCACTCCTGACCTGTATTTGCAGTAGTCTGCACTGATTTTTTTTTTTTTTTCAGATTTTATTTATTAGAGAGAGGCAGAGAGCCCACCGAGCAGGGAGTTCCATATGGGACTTGATCCCAGGACCCTGAGATTAGGACCTGAGCCAAAGTCAGATACTTAACGGACTGAGCCACCCGGGCGCCCCTGCACTGATGGTTAAGATGTTAAGACAAATGAAGGGACAGTCAAGGTCGTTTATTTGGTCCATGTGGACATGGCCGCACTACCTCACATCATGGCAACAGGAGGGAATTTCTATTGCCTGCTGCCCAATTTAAGTTATTATAACTAATTTTCTAATTTACAAATGACACGAATTTAAGATTATACTTACTTAGAGGTTACCTACAAAACAGACCACTGCAGAACAAATGGGATTATAAAACTTAGAAAACAATCACTGAGTTTTGACTTACAGTCTTTATAGCTATTTTTCCTTAAAGCCATCTTTATGAGTTCTTTACAAGGAAAAAATCTCCACAAATATTTATCAGATATATGTCATATGTTTTTATCTATATGAAATCATTTGATTCTTAACAACAAAATTGCATGGTAGAAATTATTCCCCATAAAGCCTCTTTCCCAACTTACCACCTCACGGGGAATGTTCGTTCAGAGATTAAGTCACTTCTCCAAGGCCACATTCAGTAAGACACAGTGGTGGTCTGTTTGGTTACCCACTAAAGCTTTATAATATATGTTTCTCTATTGACTTATTATTATCCTCATTTTTATCCAATTCAACTTAATTTGCTTTATTTAAAATATGGTTTCTAGTTCAAAAATATACTAAAGCACTTTCTCTTCACAATTTAATGGGCTAATTCACGTGGAAGTTGCAAATTAATAGTACTTAAGGACCAAATTAACTTTTTGGATAATTTTTTTGTATGACATATTTTAGTGTCTGGTTTTTAATGTTACCATTAAAATCAATATTTCTCTTGTCATAATTTTCCATTACAATCATAAAAAATAATTATATATGTTTGGTGCTAATGGGTTATCTTATTTTGCTGCAACTATACAATCTGAAATCCCCTACCATGAGTAATATTTAGTTCTACTTTAAAATGTGACTTTTAACATAAAAATGTATAGATATTTTGGTTTTGCATTTTAAATATAAATACAAGATTCCTTTTGGGAACAAACTATTAACCTTTTTATAGTGTTTCACCATATACAAGTTAGTGTACAAATTTAAATTTGAGTCTATTATTTATAATTAAATGTTTTTCTATTAGAAGTTACTTTTAAAATTGTATCTTCAATTTTCATATTTAAATAGATATTTTTGTTGATGAATCGATTCATGTAATCTTACTGCTTTTAAAGTATCTAATAAATTAATAATTTTAAATATTTTGTTTCCTAGATTAAGTTATAAACAAACTCTGGATAATGAAAAGATTTTATTTGGTCAAATATGCTACTTGAGTTCCCTGTAGCCTTTTAGTATTAGTGGTGACTATATCTGTTTGCACAAACAGCATCTCTGAGGAGTGAAGTTCTTTGTTCTGGTTGAGAGCAGGTCTGCTTACTGGCAAAGCCAGTACCTTCTTGCCCTATTATTGACCTCGACTTTGACCTGGCTGGACCACCCTCACAGGAATGGAGGGTAATAAAGTCCTCTGGCTGACTCAAGCCTGAGTTTAAACTAAGCAGATATAATCAATCACCTAAAATTAAGTGATGTGGTTTTGTGATGTGGACATTTACTGGGGACTGAGCTGAGATCACCAAACACCATTCATTTAAGTCTTCAGGGCTGTCTCAGAGTAGGATCAAGGGTATTTTAACTAGTACTTCAGGAACTATTTACCAGATTCAGAGTGCAGAGATATGATCTTACAGCAAGCAAGAAAGAAGATAAAAAAGAAAGAAGGAAAGAAAGAAAGGAAAGAAAAAAAGGAAGGAAGGAAGGAAGGAAGGGGAAAGGAAAGGAAAAAAGAACGAGAATTTCAAGTAACAAGGATAGACATTATAAACAAAGAGTTAAACAAAAGAACTAAAAACTCCTGCAGGAAATATTACCTTTCTTAATTTGTCTCAAACTTTGGATCAAACTCATTAACATCTCACATTTCTCAATTGATAAGCAGTATGTCTTTGCTAGCCAAAATACTTTGTTTTGTAAAATCAATTTTCGAATATTAAACAATAATTATGCTGTGTTTAGATCTGCTTTTCAGGATGTTATTTCAAAAGTCTTTCCTCTTCTCCTCCCCGCCCCCATCTTTCTGAAGATCAGGATTCTCTTGGACTGTTTTAAATGACCCTACATTCCAATCCCACTCTGACCTTTCCCTTCTTAACTTTACCCCTGGAATCCACACATATTTTTAACAGAACAAAAAGAAAAGAAAAGACAGACAGACAGACAGAACTCCTTTAACCAGGCAAAGCAGAGCTACATGAAGCACTCCAATCCACCCAGCAAGAATCGGAGTTGTTTTGTGTGTACTGAGGTTTGGAACATCCTGTCAGATAGTTGTCACTGATGAATGTATAGTGTGGCTTGGAGAATAGAACTGAAACAACATTAACATGTTTCTCTCTGACTGAAGTTCCACATGCTTCACTAGCACATGTGTTAAGATATTTTAGAAGCTAATGTGTATACATGTTACTGGGATTGCATGTCCTTTTGCCTAAACTAGATGGTGAGTTGCCTTTAGAGAGTGTATCTTAGATGTTTTATAACACTTCTCACAAAACCTATAGTACTGGTATATACCATGTAGTAGTCACCTGGTATTTATGAATGAGTTGATGAGGTTTATTCATTTTAGACTATTACTCTCAATAGACGGCTTTAATCTTAAATAAAGTCTGAGTTCCTATCTATGCTATTTGGGAGCCCTTGTAAAGCTACATGACGTGGTGGATTTTTAAATCAAACACTATGCCATCTTGAAGAGGATAAATAATTTCTGGGTGCTAGTGATAGAAAATCAGGATAGATTTCTCTAGGTAACACCCTCGAATGGTGGATACTAGACAATACAAATCCTGATTCAGTAAAATCAGAAATTCAAAGCAGCAGAAGTAATTGGCTCTTGGTTACAAATTAATTAGAATTTTTAATCGAGTCTTATCAGATCGCTTCATGAAAAATATATTATTTCTCTGAGAAGGCTTCCAGCACGCCGCTTCCCCAGCTTGGTGGATTTTATGGAGTGCTTTCCTCTGGAGCCCGAGCAAAATCATCTCAGCCACCTGTTATGAAGTCTCTGAATTGAATATGGCTATTAACAACCTCTCCCAAACCCTGAAACTTGCCTTTGCATGTCACTCTGAAGTATCCAACTTCAAGTACACCATTTGGTTCTGCTCTCACTGCAAGTATAACTCTTTGCCTTAAATGATCCTTCCCTTCCACTCTTCTAATTCCCTTTCCACACTGTCCCTCCCCAAGGAAGGTTAGGTTCTCGGCTAAATAAGTAAATAAATAAGATTTTCATTCACATAGAGACTGCGGATTGGTTTATACTTTCTAAGGTTCCTGTAATTAAATCGAGGAGGTTATCAATATGATTAGAGTCTATAAAGGAGGATTTTTTTTAGCAAATAGACTTTTCCCAGAGCCCTTTTCCTATCCTAGACCCGTGTTTTCCTCTCTTCCCTAAGTTAGAATAAATAATTTTTTAAATGAGTCTACTGAAAAGAGGTCAGCTACTTATGGTAGAGATCATTTTATTCAGATTTGGCATGTTGAAAGAAAAAATATTTTCAAGTATTTATTGATTTATCATTTCCATTCATCAGTAAATCCATTTTATATGTTTTATTATATATTTAACCTTATTCTCATTTATTTTAAAATAATATTTGGACTTTAGAATATATATATATTCATGACATATATATATATTCATGATATAATTTAATATAAACTCAAAACGCTGAATAAAATCGGAAGATCCTAACTAACTTTGTGACTTTGACATGTCACATGAACTCTGGGCTTCAGTAACCGCATTTAAAAAATATTTTAACGGTAAAACTAAGTCATCTCAAAAGTCCTTTCAAAGCTTCTCATTTCCTTGATCTAGATGAGATTCATAAAATGGGAACATGGTGGTGAAACGTAAAGTATCGGCTATAGTAATTTCAATTTTGTCTTGGCTGCTTTATCATGTCCTGATGTTAATTTCCCCTTGATTTATAGGAGTTAGGCTGAGCAAAACTTTGAAAAATATATACAAACCCTTCCTGTAAATGCTAACATTTGTAGTGATAAAATAAATATACCTACATATTAAATGTGATGATTTTTCTTCCACACAGCTATCGAGCCCATTTTTTTTTCTCTTTTGGATTTTCCTCTTTAATGTTTAAATAGTATGTGTTGCTTTCAAGAGAATACACAGCTAAATCAGTGTCATTTCTGGAAAATGACGTAATATAAACTTTCCCTGACTAATGTAATTGGAAATAATTTTTATTAAGGTCACTCAGTAGTTTCATTTACACACACACACACACACACATAATGCATATGCATATTTTCATGATCTGGAATTTACTGAAATGAAATTAGGGGATAAACAATTCTACTTTCTAAATATTAATACAGGAATACTATTTAATATAATCTAGACTAAAGCAGCAGATATAAAAGGAATTGAGATACTTTCTAATAGTCCTACTAAAACAAAGTTATCAAAACATGCTTACCACTTAATATTAGGTTTGTAAAACATTATAAAAAGAAGTGTGGATTTCCTCTATTTGACATTCTTACTCCAGTTTTCAACAAAGCAATTCTCAGAATGGCACTTAGGTTTTGTATTATTATTACTCTTTTCAAAAAAGCCCCTTCAGAAATAAAAATTAAAAAAACAAAGTGTGCCTATGAAAATCGAGAAATATCTTCATGCATTTGCACATGCATTCACTATTAACTGAATACCTACTAAGTGCCAGGCAGTGGGCAAGGTACTAGAGAACACAGCAGCTGACTGAACTATATGGAGTCACTTCTCATGGAGTTTACATTTAAGGCAGAGGAGAAAATATACACAATTCTGTGAGTAGGATCTTTGACAGTTGAATATAAAAATATGCTGTAATCAGAATGAAATCATTCAGCCGGAATTATTGGCAATTTACCCATAAATCAGGCAAATGCTGGAAAGATTGCTTTGATATTTGCTCAAAAATGCCTTGATATTTACTGTTTCAACCTGTAGGCTGCTAATTTTATTTTATGTTTTTAAGATTTTATTTATTTGAGAGAAAGAGAGAGAGGGCACGAGCAGAGGAAGGAGCAGAGGGAAAGGGACAAGCAGACTCCACACTGAGCAGGGAGCCTGAAACACGGCTCGATTCCGAGACCCTGAGATCATGACCTGAGCCAAAATCAAGAGTTGGGGCCTCAACCTCCTGAGCCAACCAGGTGCCCCTATTGGCTGTTAATTTTAAACTTAAGTTTTAATATTCTTATAACCTAGATGGACAGATGGATGCATGGATGCATTGTTGGCTAGCTGGATGGACAATCATCTCCTCTCTGGTTTATCAATGCTTCATGTACAGATTATTAATCCCTCTGAATCCCATAATTCTTGGCATAACCCTTTTCTGCAGATGGTGGGAAAAAAGTCACTAAGTAGTTTTATAGAGAAATAAATGAATGTACCAAATTTTGAGAAAATCCCACAGTTAAGTCTGGTTCAGAAATAATTGTACTCTGTCACCCCCTTTGAAATAGAGATGAGACTTCTACACTTCTCAGGATTGATTTGCAAAATAATTCATTAAAGTCCTTAAAGTGTCCTTAAAATTAAAATTACTCTATTGATCTAGCTACAGCATTATTATAAACTAAAACCTGCCACTTTCGTTAGCCTTTATAAGCTTGAAACGAAACTCCATTTCAGTATTGAAATAAAATATTTTCATTTTCCTCTTAATTTGTGCTGTTTTGCCACAACTATACATTGTTATTCTAGTAATTACAGGAGCCAGACTGCTTATAGGGGGTTAAGATACACAATATAGGGGCGCCTTGGTGTCGGGCTCCCGGCTCATCAGGGAGTCTGCTTGTCTCCCTTTTCCTCTGCCTCTCCTCCTGCTCAGCACGCTCTCTCTCTCCCTCTCTCATAAATAAATAAATCTTTAAGAAAAAAGATAGACAATATAATATTTGCTTTAAAAAGCATGAAGGCCAATTAATTTTGTAACTTACAAGCGCTTTGTCAAGTTTTAGAAGCACTGAAAATGCTTTATGATTGATTAATGAAAGTAACTAGACCTAGTGTTGCCATACACTTTTATTGGTTATCGAATAGTGGCAGGCAGAAACAAAGAATAATTTGTACATTCAACGGTTGGGAAGGTTTTCCTTTATACTTTGGATACCCAGATAAATCACTTCTAGCAGTCTTAACTCTTGAGAGACATAACTTTGTTGACCATTTTAATGTATGCTTTTGATATGAGAATAAATGAGTGGATAAATGCATAAGACAAATAATAAATGTATTAATCTATTCATATTCTATCTATCCTTTTATTTGAAAGATTTTATTTATTTATTTGACAGAGAGGGACAGCAAGAGAGGAAACACAAGCAGGGGGAGTGGGAGAGGGAGAAGCAGGCTTCCTGCTGAGCAGGGAGCCCGATCCCGGGCTTGATCCCAGGACCCTGGGATTATGACCTGAACCGAAGGCAGACGCTTAATGACTGAGCCACCCAGGCGCCCCTCTATCGATCCTTTTATAGCCTCAGACTGCAGTAGGATGTTCTACAGTTGGAAGGCCATTGTCAAATCACAATTCCCTTATAGCATAACCTAGTACATAGGTTTATTGGTTTGCAAAATATGCAAAATTGTAAAATGAGTGAACTTATTCATTAGTACCCATGTTGCTTTTCTACTTTTTTTTTTATTATTATTATTAGGTACAGATGCCTCTTTCCTCTGTATATTTCATCAGCATGTAATGTCTGTAACAAACTTAAATATATCGCTTTCCTCACCCCTCCAAAATTTACCTATCCTCTTTCCCATTCTTTCAAGGTTCTGCTCTCTACCTTATTAAGATTGTAGTTATTAAATTACCCAATATAAACCAAGATGATAGCATATGATAGTGTTGCTATTGTTTCTAGATCATGTAATTGTATTGTTTATATAGGAAACAATGCAGAATGTATCCTAAAATGAAGGAATAACTCAAATACTGAAGTGTATAAGCAAGTCAGGAAAAGATTTTTAAAAGTTTGAAAATCTAAAACAAATATTGCAATTTAAAAATAAAAGCCTAATAGTATTTCTGACAAGAAGATGAAAAATGCACTAGGCACAGCAGATGGGCTGATTCTTTCTAGTGCACTGTCCTTTCAGAAGTGATAAAGTCACAGGCAATAATGTTTTCACTAGTGGGAAAAGAGAAAATAATGAACTAAAATACTGAACTTAAGCTGTTAGAAAAAGAACAATGGAATTCTAAAGAAAAAAGACATGTCTAAAAAAAAAGTGGAGTGGAATGTGAGGAGGGGGAACCTAGTGGAATAAATGAATATAAACTTAAACCAATAAATACGTAGAATGATAGGCAGGTAACAGATAAAAAGATCTGTAGATACAAATTTATACACGAGTTAGAGAAACCTGTAACTAACTTAAATTTTAAAATAAATTAGATATGAGAGAAAATGTAATATTCATCATGCAGTGATAAATATTAGAAAATCTCTACAATTTTGAAAATGATATGCTGATAAATTTTAAAACTTCAATAATTGTATAAAATAAATGCATTCCATTGTTGCCATAAAAGTAGAACAGTTGGAAAAATGCATCTGGAATTATTTCTAAATGGTGCCAATTGTGAAGTCAAAAAAACAGATAATTGCAATGTTTAAAAAATTTTCCAGCCAGTAGGAAATGAAGGAAGACTAACTGATTCATTTCACTGAGCAAATATTGCCTTGAGCACTTAAAAGTTCTAAGATAGCTATATACATATCTAGTATATATCTATATGTATATGTACATATTCATACGTACACACATGCATACATATGTACACATATGTATATGTATATACATATATACACATATGTGTGTCTCTAACTTGAAATTATAATATAGGAAAATAATAATTAAAATACTACTAATGGTATTTGAATATTTTAAAAAATACTTTGCCATGAGTCAGGAAAACCAACTCTAGATTTTTAAGCATGGTTTGCTACTTGGAAATACAGTAATTTAAAAAAACATAATATGTGAGATACTATGTTATCATCTTATAAGATTTCTAAAGGACAATTTGATTTTAAATTCAATTATTCCTAATTTTTTTATGATGGGAAGTATTTCAAATTTACTCTCAACATTTTATTTAATAGTAAGTCTTGAGTATAGGTTTATTACCTGTGACTGAAGGCTGAATGTCATGGCATCTATGAACTGGCTGTTAAAAATAAAAACTGAAGAGAGAATTCTTGTTTTCCTAAAATACACTTCTTGTTTACTTAGAAAATTGTCTTCTAAAAACAATTCATGTCACATTATACAAATAAAGTTTTACTGTTTCCTTTCAAAGAAATATAAGGTGACATGAGACTCATTGTATATAACATGCAACCACTGTCTCTGTTTTGATATTTAGAATACTTTTCTATTATAAGAATAAAAGAACACCTACTTTATCAATAATTATCAACCTCTAGTATTTGTTTAAAGTCACCTAACTTAAGTTGGAAAATGTCAAAGAAAAGATAAGACTAAATTCTTCTGTCCTTAACTTGCATTACTAAACACAAAAGAACCAAAATTCTCAGTGCTTCTTGTAAGGCAAATAACATTTGGAAATTCAGAAGAAAGAGCGATTTAGCTCTGTCCATGAGAAAGTGTGGATTATTTATGTGGAAGAGAAGACTTTACTAATGGAGGCTGAAATGGGATTTATTCCATTAAAAGGCTCTTGTCCTAGAGTTTTTTTTGCAAGGTGGCTTATTCAGTGAGCAAAAGAAGTACTTCATGATTGAAAAATCATTCCAGGTCCCCTTGAAATAATCTCTCTGGTTTGCTACTTAAAACAAGGTGAGTTTTATCAGTTATCTAATAGTGTATTAAAAAAAATCATCGAAAAATTTAGTGACTTGAAACTTCTAACATTTGTTGTTGTGGATCTGTAAGACACCTGGGTGGTTGTGCTGATCTGGGCTGAATTAAGCTCATCTCAGCTGGGCTTTCTCATGCATCTACTGTCTGCAGGCAGCTCAGCTAGTACTTGGATAGTCTAAGATGGCCTTACTTACACGTCTGGAAGCAGTCCAGCTGCTGGCTGCGGTGATAGGGGTAACTGGGCCACGTAGCTCTCATGATCCAGCAGGCTAGCCAGAACTCATGCACAGAGCTGTAGCAGGGTTTGAAGAGCAAAAACAAGGTCCCAATGGACAAATGCTTTTCAGACTTGTGTTTGCTTAGCTAATCCCTTTGGCCAAAACAAGTCTCATATCTAATCCAGATTCAGGGAATGGAAAAATAGATTTTGTTTCTTTATGCAAGTGGGGTGAATTATGGATATTTTAATAATCAGCAATAATACCAAAGAAATACATCTGTCAATACTTCTAGCATTACCAACACACCTCCATATTTCGAAGCAGGAAGGTTATGGAGTCATTGATTGCAATTCCATTTCTCATCAGGAACTGCTATTCCTATTTGGCCAGCTCCCCATTTTCTCTGGTTGTATATATGCTAGGTTAACCAAATAAGAATTTCAATTTTTACAATTATTTTATATTAACAGCAGATTATTTTCTTCACAAAAATAAGTCTAAAATTACTTTGATTAAATGTGAAACTTTTTTTTTTTTCTTTTCAGAACAAAGAAGTTCTTCTTCAATAGGGAGAAATAGTTTAGGTTGGCTTACTTGCAGATATTTTTGACTATACAGAGGAGACACGTTTCAAGACTTTATGGCCTTATAATTAACATTATAGGCATTACTGATAAACTACAAGTTATTTTGCAAAAGCTTCCTGAACTTTCTATGCAGAATAAAGTATTTCTGATATAGTAAAGCACTATCAATTTATTGGCAAGGAGAAATGTCATATAAGTAGAAACACCACAAAATTTTGAAGTTTACTTATGCTCAAACAATCTTGAGTCTTGAATTTGAATTCTATTTCCTGTGACGTGTCAGTGAGGTGGAACTTATCAATGATTTTGTCACCAATTTGAGACAAAGGAAATATTTAACTCAAAGACTCTTGGAGAAACGTAAGCGGATGGAGGCAGACATTCTCCATTTTGTGGATTCTATATCCCTTCCTTATTGGAACTGCCCCATCCTTATGAGGCTAGGATCAGGTGATCTGTCTTCTATAGCATGGGGTAGGCATTTCTACTCAGGGTCCCCCGTAGGGGTACTACTTCCTCTCAGAGCTAATCATCAGTCTAGGGTGGCTATGTGGCTTGGGAATACAGCAAGAGGATATCAGAGCCCAGATGTCCCACAAAAGCTAGAGATTAACCTTATTTAAATGTTGGATCCAGCTACAGGTCCAAGTTCATTCTTTTAGACTTTTTAGCTATGTGAGCTATAAATTAATTTTTAAAAATTTTAAGTTACATTGAGTTGGATATAACATAGTTTTTAAGTAAAACCACAATTTTCCTGAATTAGAGCTCTCAGCACTTGTTGCCATCAGATAACAAATATTAAATAAAATTATTATTTTCATATCAAAAAACTTAGAAAATTTTTAAATTTAGTCATCAAAAATTTGTTTCAGAACTGACTTTTATTTTTAGCAACAGTAAAAATATATTTTTTTTAAACTTTTTTTTTTAAGATTTTTAAAATTTATTTATTTGAGAGAGAGAGAGAGTGAGAGAGAGAGCGCAAGAGGGGGTAGGGTTAGAGGGAGAACCAGACTCCCCGCCGAGCAGGGAGCCCGATGTGGGACTCAATCCCGGGACTCCGGGATCATGATCTGAGTCGAAGGCAGTCGCTTAACCAACTGAGCCACCCAGGCGCCCACAGTAAAAATATTTTAAAATAAAAATCCAGGGACTCCTGTGTGGCTCAGCTGGTTAAGCATCTGCCTTCGACTCAGGTCATGATCTCAGGGTGCTGAGATCGAGTCCCGCATCGGGCTCCCTGCTCAGTGGGGAGCCTGCTTCTCCCTCTGCCTTCTGCTCCCCCTGCTTGTATTCTCTCTCTGACAAATAAATAAAATCTTAAAAAAATAAAAAATAATAAAAATAATAAAAATCCAAGCTATAAAACACAGGTAGAAAACAGAAGTACATATTTACCAAACCTTTTTTGGCAGATATGACATAGTCTATTTAAAAGAATGGTGATTGACTTCACTCAGCATGATAAGTCAATCAGAGAAAGACATGTATCATATGACCTCACTGACATAAGGAATTCTTAATCTCAGGAAACAAACTGAGGGTTTCAGGAGTGGTGAGGGGTGGGAAGGATGGGGTGGGCTGGGTGATAGACATTGGGGAGGGTATGTGCTATGGTGAGTGCTGTGAATTGTGTAAGACTGATGAATCACAGACCTGTACCTCTGAAACAAATAATACATTTAAAAAAAAAAAAAGAAGATAGCAGGAAGGGAAAAATGAAGGGGGGAAAATAGGAGGGGGAGACGAACCATGAGAGACTATGGACTCTGAGAAACAAACTGAGGGTTCTAGAGGGGAGAGGGGTGGGGGAATGGGTTAGTCTGGTGATGGGTATTAAAGAGGGCACGTATTGAATGGAGCACTGGGTGTTATACGCAAACAATGAATCATGGAACACTACATCAAAAACTAATGATGTAATGTATGGTGGTTAACATAACATAATAAAAAAACAAAAATAAAAAAATAAGTTAAAAAAATAAAGAATGGTGAATATATTTGGTAATGCAAAAATGAACAAATCTATATGAATTAATCAAAATAAAAAGAAAGATATATACAATACCTATTACAATCCAAGTTAGTAGCTAAATTATATAAATAATTACATAAAATATATAATTAAAAAGAAATAAAAAATAAAAATCTCTAAGAGCCTGGGTGCCTGGGTGGCTCAGTTGGTTAAGTTTCTGCCTTCGGCTCAGGTCATGATCCCGGGGTCCTGGAACTAAGCCCCACATCGGGCTCCTTGCTCAGCTGGGAGCCTGCTTCTCCGTCTCCCTCCGCTCCTCCACCCCGCTCACATGCGCACGCATTCTCTATCTCTCTCTCATAAATAAATGAATAACTAAAAAAAAAAAGCAGATTAGGGGTGCCTGGGTGGCTCAGTTTGTTAAGCATCTGCCTTCAGTTCAGGTCATGATCCCGGGGTCCGGGATTGAGCCCCACATTGGGCTCCCTGCTCAGTGGGGAGTCTGCTTCTCCCTCTCCGCCTGCTCATGCTCTGTCTCTCTCTCTCAAATAAATAAATAAAATCTTTAAAAAACTTTTTAAAAATATGGCTTTGAAGACCATAAGTAATGGGAGTTTTTTTATGTAATAATAAATAGAAAACTGATATACAAATGATATGTTGACCATAGTTATAACTAAGTTGCTGTTAATACTCTTATTTAATAAATAGCACCAGGAAATTGGTCAGCTCTTTGAATATCCAAAGTAATTTGAATCCATACCTCATACAATACAACAAAATAAACTGAAATCAGATCATATAACTTAAGGGGGAAAAACAAAGCATAAAAGCTAGAAAAATATAGCATAACGTCCATTGCCTTTAGGATACAAAAGCACTTGCTGAGCTTGAATGTTAAAACAAAAGGAAGCATCATATTCTTCATTACAAATGTAGATATTTAAACTTCTGGTCATCAAATATAAACATGATTAAAATTAATGGCAAACAAAAATGTAAAACATATTTCAAACAAATTAGAGAATACAATGAAAATTCTTTTTTTCCCCAAAGATTTTATTTATTTATTTGACAGAGAGTGGGAGAGAGAGAGAGAGAGAGAGAGAAAGCACAAGCAGGGGGAGCAGCAGAGGGAGAGGGAGAAGCAGGCTCCCTACTAAGCAGGGAGCCTGATGTGGGCCTTGATCCCAGGACCCCCGGGATCATGACCTGAGCCAAAAGCAGATGCTTAACCGACTGAGACACCCAGGTACCCCTACAATAAAAACTCTAAAAATAAAAGTAACTACAGGGACGCCTGGGTGGCTCAGTCATTGGGCGTCTGCCTTCGGCTCAGGTCATGATCCCAGGGTCCTGGGATCAAGCCCTGCATCGGGCTTCCTGCTCTGCAGGAAGCCTGCTTCCCCTCTGCCACTCCCCTTGCTTGTGTTCCTGCTCTCGCTGTGTCTCTCTGTCAAATAAATGAATAAAATCTTTAAAAAAAAAGAAAAAAGATCAGTTGACTATATTTATTAAAAAAAAGTAACTACAAAAATTGTTAATGATACTGAGATTCTAGTCGATAACAACAACAACAAAAAATCCCACACAAACAATAAAAGTAATGAGCATACGAAAAACATTCAGCTTGATATTAATGAAAAAATGTTAACTTCAAAATAAATTACTTCCCTCCATTTATCAAGTCAAGAGAGGCTTAATCAATTATGTGGAATACAGGGAAGGTAGACTCAGATGGGCAAAAGACTAAAGGTATTAACAACATCACTCTTCTGGAAAGCAATTTGGCCAAATGTATCAAAATGTGTATACTCTTCAGTCTGGTAATTTTATTTCAAAACTCTGAGCTAAGGTAAAAAAATCCTGAAGGAAAGTTAGAGCTGGCACAATAATGTTTATAGTAGTATATCTCCTGAAAAAAACATAGTGGTCAACAGTAAGTGAATGATAAAGTAAATTATAGTGTCTGTATCATAAGATTTATAAAGCCTTAAATGTGTGCTTAAAGAAGTAAATATTAAACTGAAAAATTGAAACAAATATTTATTATTTTACCAATTTAATAATTCTAATTTTAAAAATCTATCAGAAATTAACAGCAATTGAGACATTAAATTTCTAAGGGTGATTTTCTCAGAATTTTAGAATTGTAAAAGTTATGTCTTTTTCTGCAATTTTCTGTGTGTTCTGTACACAATGTAATAACAGGTACTGCTTTATGATGGTGTATTACAATTTGTTAATACTGTATTATAATTTTTTAGAGTACACTCATAAATAGGGACATAAAATGCTATTCAAATAAGTCTTTGTTTCAATTATTACAGTCCACCATATCTTCAGACTTCTGCTATGTCTGCTGCCATATTCTGAATCATCAGTTAGAGCTCTATCAGAAAGTGTCCTTTAGAGTGCAAGTGACAATCTGTCAATATTAGTTGAGCTTCAGTGTTTGCATCACCTTCTTCCAGTTTTTGATAAGCTATCACTTGGAAGAGCAAGAATATTACAGGGACAACTGAAGATAGTCAATTTATATTATTGGCTTTTTGTTCCATTGAACCTGTTTTTAAAAATCAAACATTACAAAGGCAACCCAACATAAACCCCTTCTCTGTTGCTTGATATTACATTAAAGGAAAGAAAAACGAGGAGATGCAGACAGTGCTCAATCAGAATAAATAATTCACTCAGAAAGGATGCTATGTTATGCACTGAATGTCACTATAAATGTAGGTACCTGGGCAAGCAATATAGTCTATGACAGTAGAAAATACACCACATTGCTTCCAAATGGGTGGTAACCATGCTCTCTAGTAAAATAAATATCTGTGGCAAATGACACATACCTATTTAATGACACTTGAGGTTCACGTGAAGTTTGGCCGTGTAATAAAAGTCTTATCTCTTGCTTTCACTATTAGTGCACAGATTTAAACTGCTGTCTCAGAGGCAGTTTTACTATCTTTTTCAATCTACCCCATAAAAGTGAGACTTGATTTGCTTAGCATGAGAACAGATCAATAAAAGCTAAGTTATACAGCGGATTAGATCACTAACTTGGAGATCAAAGATGTTAAATACAACTTGTATAGAAAAAGTAGATCAAAAGTTGAGCTCAGACACACGGTACATATTTGCGGAACTCAAAATAGCCTTTACTCTCGACCAACAATTTACCTTAAGTTTTGTCATGGTCATTTTATGTTGCAGGAGTTTACACAGAGCTGACAACATTTTAAATATATTTAATATGTGCACATTTTACAGTATTTTTTGCACTAAATTTCTGAATTATTCCTCTAAAACCAAAGGTGGAAGAAAACAGTGTTCATCAGAGCACAGAGAGTTCATTTTATAAATACCTTACTGATACTATTAACTTTTTAAGTTAGATTTTGTCACGGAAAACAAAATAACATGTTGTAGAAATGTGAGTCATTACTAAATCTATATAAAATTTTTGTTGAAATAAAGAAACTTGGTGTGTAATTCACAGCTGTGATTTTGTAGAATTGCTCTATCAAATACTTGTTTAAGTAATTTAAGAAATCAAAAAGTGTATTTCACCTTGTCCTTCTTTCCCCATCACATTTGACCCCATGAAGAATATGTATAAGTTCAAGTGTGATACATTCCTGTACAGGCTTTTGACCACACACAGAGGGAAACAGATAAATAATATCCATAAAATAGGACAAAACAATTATCATCCCCACTACAACAAAATCCTCAAGTTATAGCCTCCCAACGTGAAAGTACAATGTTGTTAAACATTTCCACCATAGCATATTATTCATAGCCCTTTAGACCAAACCCTGTTACCTCATGTCATCCATGTAAAACCTCATCATTTATCTCAAGGGAGCCCGTTCCCAACTGCTGTTTTCTCACTAAAACTACTCCCTGATTCCATCTTCTCTTTAGCATCAAATGCAGCTTACATCCTGCAATTCATGGGCAAAAGAGGCCTGATTGCCCCAGAAAAGTCACCTGCTTCTCATCCATATGTTGTCAAATACCCCACTGCCTTTTAAAACTCATTCAGCATCCTGATGTGCTGTGTTCAATGTTTCTCCAGGATCTGTTCTCAAAATACAAGAAATATTGACACTGAAATACAAAGAAGTAAAGATGAAAACAAGTATTTTCCACAATCACATGGTCCCCATCTAATGATTCTTAACAGCATATATCGTTTTGTCCCTTGTTTTTATGCATACTTCCTTTTCAAAGTAACAGTGTACTTTTTTTTTTTACATTTAACTGGAATGGCAAGATATTTAACATGGATCATATAATACACACATATATAAAAAGTTGTTTACACATGTTAAATACACACAGGTATTTTAACACTGTCAAATGTATACTGTTTTTTTTTTATTGTAAAGAAGAAAAATAGCTAGTATATTATCACAAATATTCATTACCCACCCGATAGCCTTTTGTTTTTCAAAAATTGCCAAATTATGTCCAAGAATATTTAGAACCATAACAGTTCCTCACAAAATGATTATTAAAAAGGAAAATTATTCTCCTTTTGAAATGTGAAAACTTTAATTATACAGTTATTTCAGAAAAATGTGAGAATGACAATATTTTAAAAATAAATAAAAGTGAAATTTTAAAAAAAAGTGAAACTTTAAATCCCAATTGATTTGCAGCCCTTTATGTGGTCTTTGGAAGTTGGAAATTTGAGAGTTAATCATACTCATCTAGTAGAGAATATAATAAAAAAATCTGATACCAGTGCTTTAGGACTTGATTATTTTCATTATGTATTAACTAACTATCAGCAATTTGTACTAGCATTAACTTTTTAAAAAGTACTTTCGGTATTTTTATGTACATTATGTAGGTGTTTTTATGTAAATCATAGTCTAACTTGTGTTGTTGCCTTTTGCACATAGATTTCATAAAGTTATTGGAAAAAGTCATCCAGAAATGTGAGGAAATTACTATTGTGGTAATTATTAAAAATGAAAGAGCTCTATGTTTTTGTTTAGTTCTCTCTTAAAGAAATTTGATCTTAAAATCATCATCAGATGGTTTTAGTTGTTTGTAATGTACCTTTTGACTTTTAATGCTTGCATGAAAATCTAAGGTCCACCGAATACTCATGTTTCAATAAAGTCCATCTACTTACTGAGGAGGAGATCCATCTTTAAGAAAAGGAAACACGACACCAGGGGGAAGAAACACCCAAGACTGATCTTTTTTCTCTTATGTGAACCAGGTGTAAGTGGCTGGTCTTGGAATAGACTCTGACAAGCAGTGGTCATGATGCCAAATTGTGGTAGTTTCACACAAAATTTTAAAGTAAATGTTACTATAAAGATGGTGTGTGTGAAATTCTAAGAATTGTTATTTTTTCATTTTTTAAAAATCTCAAATTTCTTGTAAAGCAAATACTGTTAATTTAAATAATCAAAATCCTTTCCTTCCTCAGTCACATGTATATTTTTTCCTCTTTTTTACAACTGTAATTTGGCTTGTTATTATCCATAAACAAGTCAATTTGAGAATATAACTCATTTCTGTCCTTGAATGCTTACTAAATATTCCTGACTTTATTAATTTAGTATTTTGGGGAAAAAAACTATAACTAAATACATTCATAGATGTATTATCTTTATGACAAGAACTTTACTTTCTGAGTTAGAGATGTTAGTCCTTTCTTTGCACTAATGATTGGCATGGACATGATGAATATATTTCCTGGGCATAATCTATCATTCTGAATCTAAAGATGTTTCAGAGTGGTCTAGAGGGTGGTCATCCTGATGTGATTGCAGAAAAGAGCCAGTTTCACAAAAAGATTGATTGTTAAGAATGAAGTCCTCAAGAACAAAGGCAATATGCAAAGGTTACCAAAGACATTGCTTTATCAGAAAAATCAGAGTTAAATTCTGGTTTTGACTTTCTGCATCTTCATTGCAAACAATGCATGCCAAGTAATTTTGAAAATTTCCTTCAGTTTGGAATTGGATTAAGAAAAATAAATGACATAAATTTCCCTCATATTAGGAATGTTTCTATATTTACTTTAAGGACAAGTGAAAGGTGGGAGTTAAATAGCTAAAGTAATTCAGGAGGAAAAACATCTTTGCTTTATCTGGTGTTTTATTACATCATCTGGATTTGTATT
Organism: Neomonachus schauinslandi; assembly: GCF_002201575.2. Classification (NCBI taxonomy): domain Eukaryota; kingdom Metazoa; phylum Chordata; class Mammalia; order Carnivora; family Phocidae; genus Neomonachus; species Neomonachus schauinslandi. The sequence continues at coordinate 113,731,256 of NC_058409.1, forward strand.
ATATTTTCTTTCTCTTTTCTCTCCCTTTGACCTAATTTTGGTTACATAGTAGTTTTAGTTATTATGATGTTATAGAATGAAGAATACAAGAGTATATAAAATTTCTTCCTCTGGAAACTTTCAATCTTAACCCTGAAAGAAAACTTTACTATACTCTTTCCTCTCAAACAGATTAGATAAGGATACTATGCAATCTGAAATTGAAGTACTCATATTTAAAATCCTTAAACAAAATTACTATTTAATTTATAAGCTATGCATTACAACACATGTTGCAGATCTTATCCTTTCTTAATTATATCTCCATACCAATATGGGATAAGCAAACATTTGTTTCTGTAGGTAGATAAGTGACAGAGAATCAAAGATGGAAAAATTAAGTAATTACATTTTTATTTTTTAAAGTTTAGGGTAAGTAGGAATAATGTTTCCAGATCACAAAACAAGATAATGGCCAGAAAGAGTAATCTGGTTTGGTTTTGTTTTGTTTTTTGACATGGGTTGCTTATTTCACACTTATGATAAACCCAGTTATTTCAATTTTATCTTTGTTCACAACTGGCCAGTAGAACATTCTACCATATTTTATTCTGATAGCTTTGACTGCTGGGTACAAACATAATGTTAGGTAAAAACTTACTGCTCCAATTTTAAAGGCATATTTACATTTGGTGGGAGATTCCCAACATAAAGAAAATGTCAAACAAATAGACTCATTAATATTTTATTAAATTGTTCATAATTTTGTGTATATGTAACTTTAACGAACATGTAACTTACCTTAAATTATGACAAATTATTTTTGTAATGAAAAAAACACCCATGAAAAAATAAAAAAGCATAAACATATTAATTTAGCATGTCATAATTTAGAATAAATATTTTACTTCAATCTACAATCTACAATCATTACCACTCCAGATATTGTGTGCCCTAGCAGATACTAACACATTACAAAACTCATCCCCATATATGTTTTTATTCTTTAATCAGTCATAAGTTTTTCATTTTCAGAAGTAGGAGGGTTAAGAATCTAGAGCTTAAGTCTAAAGGTCTAAGAGAAACCTTAGGTAAAGCAAATATCCTTGAAATGCATAAAGAAAGATGGAGGAAAGAAAGTCGGGACTTTCAACATGTTTTTGGGCACTCTGTAAGAAGGAAAGGAGGCGCAAAGTTATTATAGGCAAGTTAAAACCACGGGTTTGATGAAATGGGGTTTAGAAATGAAGACTACACATGACGGTATCTGGCTCTCCCACTCCGTCTCAAACATTTGAGTTATCTGCATATTGGGAACCTGGGAGGAAATGGGAATCAAGACAAGCAGGAGGAAACGTGTCGGATCATTAGAAAGACACTGATGATTTTTACAGAAAGTCATACAGGAAAAAAAGGGGAGAAAAAGTGAATCTCCCTCCTAACAGTATTAACTAAAATGAAACCAGCGCATCCAGAGGGTCTTGCTGAAGCATGGAACTGAAGATCCTGAAGAGGAAACATTGGTGAAATTAACTACTGCACTGGTTAGTCCTAATACCAGACTTGCAGACATACTGGTGACATACTTAAGTGTGACCTTCTTTATTTATGTGAACATAAAAATATGGCTTAAATTGTTTTCCTCTTGTTTGTATTCCCATAACTCTATTTTTCTCATAATATTGCAATTTTTTCACATTTTTTTTATTACTAATTTTATCTGGGGAACTGATGAAGGAAAGGGATGGCAGTAGGCAGGTGAGTAGCAATAAAAGGTGTTTTTTTTACTGTAATCTAAACTTAAGTGTACCCATTTATTTCAGACTCTGTAGCCTTAGTATACAATTGTTAGAAACAGTAAAAAAGGAAGGCCTGTGGAATTTACATGTTTTCTTTCATGTGGGATCCTTAAATGTGTAACTTTTACAGTGAATTTTGCCATAATTGATTTTAGCTTTTGACATCATCTCTAGGACGCTATCTGCAAGTGTCTTTCAAGAGACAGAATACACTGGTGACTTGGCTTATAGTTCCACATTATAACTTTAGGTGACTTTAGGACTTTGTTTCGTTTTTTGTTTTTTTTTTTACTTTTCTGTAGAGTTGCTTCATTTAATCTGAATGGTCTGTATGGTCTCTTTGTTCCTGGCTGGTCTTTGCAATGTGCTTCCTATAAGTTTGCTATTATCACTCGGATTGGCTAACTGCTCCAATAAATAACTCAGATCTCACACTTAAATAAAGGTGGGTTTCTCCCTCCTCTCACAGTCAGCGAAGTCGGTGGGAGTGGGGTCGTGGAAGTGGTAGGGGGTCCATTTTTCACATCAGGAAGTTGTGCAGAAACTCACCTCTTGCCATCTGGTGTCTTTGACATCTTCTGAACTGTCATGGCTCTTCTCTGAATCTTCTGCATCAGGAGGAGACAGAACAAGGAGAATGGATGTTAACCATCTCTGGCAGGAAGTGATACAAATCACTGCCGCCTAAACCCATTCAAGAGGACTGGTCACGTGGCTCCTCTTAGATGCCAGGGAGTCTGGGAAGTGAAGTCTGGCCACATGCCCAGAGAAGTAGTAGATGCAGAATCTGTTGAAACGATCACCCTAACATTTTATTTTTCCTGTGGCCTTTGAATATTCCTTAATATGTACATCGTGTACTGTGAAATTGTCCAACGTATGTGCCTTTGGGACAATTGTTCAAGTTCATTTAAACTTTACCCTTCATATTCTTTTTGTTTTTTTTAAAGATTTTATTTATTTATTTGTCAGAGAGAGAGAAAGAAAGAGAGCCCAAGCAGGGGGAGCGGCAGGCAGAGGGAGAAGCAGGCTCTCTGCTGAGCAAGGAGCCTGATGCAGGACTTGATTCCAGGACCCTGGGATCATGACCTGAGCTGAAGGCAGATGCTTAACTGACTGAGCCACCCAGGTGCCCCTTTTCCACATTTCCTAATATGAGTTGCTTTTAACCTAATGTAGCTCTTCTACATTTAGACCTAGAGTGTGGGCTACATTCATCTCTGCAGTCTTCTTTGCACCTTTTTTCAAAAAAAAAAAAAGGAAGAAGAAAGATGGCGGAGGATCAGGGGACCCTATTTCAACTGGTCCCCGGAATTGAGCTGGGTATCTACCAGACCACTCTGAACACCCACAAAACCAGCCTGAGATGTAAGAAGATCTGGATCTCTACAAACAGAATATTGCAGGCGGTTGGTTTTGAGGTACGAAGCAGGGAGCCGTGATTCTGCGGGCAGATATCGGAGGATAAACGGCAGCGGGAGGGTGCCTGGCCGTGGGGATCCTACACCGCCAGTGAGCGACAGCCTCCCACGCTGCAGACGGGCACAGACTCGGAGACTGGTAGCGGCGGGGAAAGGACTTTAGGGCAGGCCCCGGGGTGGAAACCCAGAGTGGCGGGGTCGCGCGAGTGAGCGAACAGGGAGCGGCTGGCGGTTTTAGAAGCACAAAGGGCAGAGACGGGCCCGACCTGGAGGCAGGACTGGGAGCACTGCGGAGGGGCGCACAACCCAGGACGCTGCAGTTTATAACAGCACGGACAGAAACGGAGACAGTGTGGCCTGGAGAGCTCACTGAAAAACAGACTGAGGACTCTCTGCTCTGAGGCAGAGGGTTGGAAACGGTCTCTTCTGCTCTGACTCGCAGAAGAGACGCAGAAAGCCACCAGGGAAAGGCGCCAGAGAACAAAAGCCCCAAAAACTGATTCCCGCTGAGCCCATCCCCCGCCACAGGGGCGCAGAGCAACTCCGCCCAAACAGGGTTGCCTGAGTAACACACGGCAGGCCCCTCCCACAGAAGACAGGCTGGGAAAACAAGAGGCCAGCAACCCTAAGGTCCCAAGAAAACAGGTGCATCTTGCTTGAGTTCTGGTCAATAATTTGGACTCTATACATTCCCTCAAACACCCATCAATAGAATGACTAGGAGGAGGAGCCCGCAAAACAGAAAAGATTCAGAGATTATGACTTATGCTGCAGATTTACAAATGGATGCAGATATAACCTAGATGTCGGAGATGGAATTCAGGCTAGCAATTGTGAAGTCAATGGCTAGAATGGAGAAATCAATTAATGGCAACATAGAGTCTCTAAGGGCAGAAATGAAAGCTGAACTGGCAGAACTTAAAAATGCTATCAGTGAGATCCAATCCAATCTAGATAATCTAACAGCTAGGGTAACTGAGGCAGAAGAGAGAATAAGCGACCTGGAAGACAATATAATAGATAAAAAGGGAAAAGAGGAGGCCAGGGAAAAACAACTCAGAATCCATGAAAATAGGATCAGAGAAATAAGTGACACCATGAAGCCTTCTAATGTCAGAATAATTGGAATCCCGGAGGGAGTGGAGAAAGAGAGAGGACTAGAAGATGTATTTGAGCAAGTCGTAGCTGAGAACTTCCCTAATCTGGGGAATGAAACAAACATTCGCATCCTAGAGACAGAGAGGACCCCTCCCAAGATCAAGGAAAACAGGCCAACACCCTGGCATGTAATAGTAAAACTTGCAAATCTTAGAACCAAGGAAACCATCTTAAGGGCAGTTAGGGGGAAGACATTCCTTACGTACAGAGGGAGGAACATCAGAATAACGTCAGACCTATCCACAGAGACCTGGCAAGCCAGAAAGGCCTGGCAAGACATATTCAGGGTACTAAATGAGAAGAACATGCAGCCAAGAATACTTTATCAGGCAAGGCTTTCATTTAGAATGGATGGAGAGATGCAGAGCTTCCACGACCGGCAGAAACTGAAAGAATATGTGATCACTAAGCCGGTCCTGCAAGAAATATTAAGGGGGGTTCTATAAAAGGAGAAAGACGCCAAGAGTGATATACAACAGAAATTTACAGGGGCAATCTATAAAAACAACGTCTTCACAGGCAACATGATGACAATTAATTCATATCTTTCAATAATCACTCTCAACGTGAATGGCCTAAACGCTCCCATAAAATGGCACAGGGTTGCAGATTGGATAAAAAGACAGGACCCATCCATATGCTGTCTACAAGAGACTCATTTTGAACCTAAAGATACATCCAGACTGAAAGTGAAGGGATGGAGATCCATCTTCCATGCCAGCGGACCTCAAAAGAAAGCTGGGGTAGCAATTCTTATATCAGACAAATTAGATTTTAAACTAAAGTCTGTAATAAGAGACACAGAAGGACACTATATCATTCTTAAAGGGTCTATCCAACAAGAAGATCTAACAATTGTAAATATCTATGCCCCCAACATGGGAGCAGCCATCTACATAAGCCAGCTGTTAACCAAAGTAAAGAGTCATATTGATAACAATATGTTAATTGTAGGAGACCTCAATACTCCACTCTCAGCAATGGACAGATCATCTAAGCAGAAAATCAACACGGAAACAAGAGCTTTGAATGATACATTGGACCAGATGGACCCCACAGATATTTACAGAACATTCCACCCTAAAACAACAGAATACTCATTCTTCTTGAGTGCACATGGAACTTTCTCCAGAATAGACCATATACTGGGTCAAAAATCAGGTCTCAACCAATACCAAAAGATTGAGATTATTCCCTGCATATTCTCAGACCACAATGCTTTAAAACTGGAATTCAATCACAAGAAAAAATTTGATAGAAATTCAAACACTTGGAAGCTAAAGACCACTCTGCTCAAGAATGTTTGGGTCAACCAGGAAATCAAAGAAGAACTTAAACAATTCATGGAAATCAACGAGAACGAAAACACATCAGTCCAAAACCTATGGGATACTGCAAAGGCGGTCCTAAGGGGGAAATACATAGCCATCCAAGCCTCACTCAAAAAAATAGAAAAATCCCGAATTCACCAACTAACTCTACACCTTAAAGAACTAGAGAAAAAGCAACAAACGATGCCTAAGCCACGCATTAGAAGAGAAATAATTAAAATTAGAGCAGAAATCAATGAATTAGAAACCAGAAACACAGTAGATCAGATCAATGAAACTAGAAGGTGCTTCTTTGAAAGAATTAATAAGATCAATAAACCACTGGCCAGACTTATTGAAAAGAAAAGAGAAAGGACCCAAATTAATAAATTATGAATGAAAGGGGAGAGATCACGACTAACACCAAGGAAATAGAAACAATAATTAGAAATTATTATCAACAACTATATGCTAATAAACTGAGCAATCTGGATGAAATGGAGGCCTTCCTGGAAACCTATAAGCTGCCAAGACTGAAACAGGAAGAAATTGACAACCTGAATAGGCCAATAACCAGTAACGAGATTGAAGAAGTGATAAAAACCTCCCCAAAAGCAAGAGTCCAGGGCCTGATGGATTCCCTGGGGAATTCTACCAAACATTCAAAGAAGAAATAACACCTATTCTACTGAAGTCGTTTCAAAAAATAGAAACAGAAGGAAAACTTCCAAACTCATTCTATGAGGCCAGCATTACCTTAATCCCCAAACCAGGCAAAGACCCCATCAAAAAGGAGAATTTCAGACCAATATCCCTGATGAATATGGATTCCAAAATCCTCAACAAAATCCTAGCTAATAGGATCCAACAATACATTAAAAGGATCATCCACCACAACCAAGTGGGATTTATCCCCGGGATGCAAGGTGGTTCAACATTCGCAAATCAATCAATGTGGTAGAACACATTAATAAGAGGAGGGAGAAGAACCATAGGGTCCTCTCCATTGATGCAGAAAAAGCATTTGACAAAATACAACATCCTTTCCTGATTAAAACTCTCCAGAGTATAGGGATAGAGGGAACATTCCTCAACTTCATAAAATCCATCTATGAAAAACCCACAGCAAATATCATCCTCGGGGCACCTGGGTAGCTCAGTCAGTTAAGCGTCTGCCTTCGGCTCAGGTCATGATCCCAGGGTCCTGGGATCAAGCCCCACATCGGGCTCTCTGTTCGGCAGGAAGCCTGCTTCTCCTTCTCCCTGTCCCACTCCCCCTGCTTGTGTTTCCTCTCTCGCTGTGTCTCTCTCTATCAAATAAATCAATAAAATCTTTAAAAAAAAATATCACCCTCAATGCGGAAAAGCTGAGAGCCTTTCCCTTAAGATCAGGAACACGTCAGGATGCCCACTCTCACCACTATTGTTCAACATTGTACTAGAAGTCCTAGCAACAGCAATCAGACAGCAAAAAGAAATAAAAGATCTTCAAATTGGCAGAGAAGTCAAACTCTCTCTTTTCGCAGATGACATGATACTTTATGTGGAAAACCCAAAAGACTCCACCCCCAAATTACTAGGACTCATACAGCAATCCAGTAATGTGGCAGGATACAAAATCAATACACAGAAATCGGTTGCTTTCTTATACACTAACAATGCAACTGTAGAAAGAGAAATTAGAGAAACGATTCCATTTACAATAGCACCAAAAACCATAAGATATCTCGGAATGAACCTAACCAAAGAGGTAAAGGATCTATACTCTAGGAACTACAAAACACTCATGAAAGAAATTGAAGAAGGCACAAAAAGATGGAAAAATATTCCATGCTCATGGATCGGAAAAATAAACATTGTTAAAATGTCTGTGCTCTCCAGAGCAATCTATACCTTCAGTGCCATCCCGATCAAAATTCCAATGACATTTTTCAAAGTGCTGGAACAAACAATCCTAAAATTTGTATGGAATCAGAAAAGACCCTGAATGGCCAAGGAAATGTTGAAAAAGAAAAACAAAGCTGGGGGCATCACGTTGCCTGATTTCAAGGTATATTACAAAGCTGTGATCACCAAGACAGCATGGTACAGGCACAAAAACAGACATATAGACCAATGGAACAGAATAGAGAACCCAGATATGGACCCTCAACTCTATGGTCAAATAATCTTTGACAAAGCAGGAAAAAACATGCAATGGAAAAAAGACACTCTCTTCAATAATTGGTGCTGGGAAAATTGGACAGCCACATGCAGAAGAATGAAACTCGACCATTCTCTAACACCATTCACAAAGATAAACTCAAAGTGGATGAAAGACCTCAATGTGAGACAGGAATCCATCAAAATCCTAGAGGAGAACATAGGCAGTAACCTCTTTGACATCGGCCACAGCAACTTCTTTCAAGATACATCTCCAAAAGCTAGTGAAACAAAAGCAAAAATGAACTTTTGGGACTTCATCAAGATAAAAAGCTTCTGCACAGCAAAGGAAACAGTCAACAAAACAAAGAGGCAACCCACAGAATGGGAGAAGATATTTGCAAATGACACTACAGATAAAGGGCTGGTATCCAAGATCTATAAAGAACTTCTCAAACTCAACTCTCAAAAAACAAATAATCCAGTCAAAAAGTGGGCAGAAGATATGAAAAGACACTTCTCTGAAGAAGACATACAAATGGCTAACAGACACATGAAAAAATGTTCATCATCATTAGCCATCAGGGAAATTCAAATCAAAACCACATTGAGATATCACCTTACACCAGTTAGAATGGCAAAAATGGACAGGGAAAGAAACAACAAATGTTGGAGAGGTTGTGGAGAAAGGGGAACCTTCTTACACTGTTGGTGGGAATGCAAGTTGGTACAGCCACTTTGGAAAACAGTGTGGAGGTTCCTCAAAAAATTAAAAATAGAGCTACCCTATGACCCAGCAATTGCACTCCTGGGTATTTATCCTAAAGACACAGATGTAGTGAAAAGAAGGGCCATATGCACCCCAATGTTCATAGCAGCAATGTCCACAGTAGCCAAACTGTGGAAAGAGCCAAGATGCCCTTCAACAGATGAATGGATCAAGAAGATGTTGTCCATATATACAATGGACTATTACTCAGCCATCAGAAAGGATGAATACCCACCTTTTACATCAACATGGATGGGACTGGAGGAGATTATGCTAAGTGAAGTAAGTCAAGCAGAGAAAGTCAATTATCATATGGTTTCGCTTATTTGTGGAACATAAGGAATAACATGGAGGACATTAGGAGAAGGAAGGGAAAAATGGAGGGGGGGAATTGGAGGGAGAGATGAACCATGAGAGACTATGGACTCTGAGAAACAAACACGGTTTTAGAGGGGAGGGGGAATTGGTTAGCCTGGTGATGGGTATTAAGGAGGGCACGTACTGCATGGAGCACTGGGTGTTATACGAAAACAGTGGATCGTGGATCACCACATCAAAAACCAATGATGTATTGTATGGTGACTAACATAACATAATAAAATTAAAAAAAAAAGATTTTTATAAGATTTTTGATTACACGATAAAGATTAAAAAAACCTAATCACTAACAATTTTATTTAATTTTTGAAACAATCATATATCAAAAGATTATTTTGAATAAACTATAAACGGACAGAGAAAGATAAAGAAAAGTAATGTAGCATGTGTTGAAATTAAAATATGAGTGAAATAAATGCAAAGCCAAATTTTCGTAAGTGAATCCACAAATGTAGCCATGGGATATTAAACTAATGGCTGTCAGTGTTAAGTTTATACTAAATGTGATATTTTCTAAATGTAGGAAATTTAGTTATCTAATTAGGAATGACAGCTAGAGACTGAACTAATTAAGCAGCAACTCCGTAAGCAATTTACCTCATTAAAGGTTTGCAGTTTTATATCTGCAACAAAATTATTCAGTACCTATTTTAAATAATAAAGGATGAAAATCAAGTCTAATTGGCATTTTAATAGAAAGCATATCAATTAAAATTATCTACAAAGAAAGACTACTCCTAAAACAATTACTGTTTGAAGTCGAGCAGATCTATTTGTTGTCAACTTGAAAGAACAAAATGGAGCTGAGTTTGATAGCAACATAAGGTGTGGGAAATTCAGCATAGGCCCTCAATCTTCATCAGCTAATTACACAGAACATTTGGATTAATTAACTGGTATTGTTATCAGTGTTATGACTAATTTATTTCATTAATTTTATAAGCTAATGTTTTTGCCATGTACTGTGTTATTCCCCAAACCTTTTCTATTGGTTCGTTCCATGGAATGAGAAAATGCATTATATTTAGAATTAAATAATCTAGTCAAAATCATGGTTCTGCTTATTAGTTGTGTGACTTTAAGAAATTCCTTCTCTGATCCTCAGTTGTGCTCATATGTAAAGCAAGGACATTGACAAGTTTTATAGGTTTATGCAAATTCAAAGAGACAATGTATTTGGAAGAGTTTGCATAGCATTTGGCCCACAGTAAGTTATCTGTAAAGGTAAACTATAGCAGCTTTCTCTTTTCATTGTTATTATTCGTATTATTGCTCTGGTCTCAGGTCCCTCTAGTTGTTTGAAAGTATAAAGTTAGCATGAGAGATTAGTATTCAATTTAGTGTGTGACAAAGCCAGATTGTGAATACAATATAAAAAAGAAAATGCTAAAATATTACTAGGTGTAAGCTAGAGCTGAAGCACTGGTTTCTGATCTCACCTTTCTGATTGATTTCATAATAGAACAAAACTCAGTTTCAATGTGTGAACTATTATTTAAGACACGTGTGAAAGATGCATTACAGAATCTTTAATGTCTTTTCCTCTTTGCTACACCCAGGATGTTGTCTTACCCCCACTGTTTTCCCTTTCTCAACCCTGGAGTTGCCAAGATTGTGGTGAAAATCCACCTTTTTTTTGATGAGTCTTATTAAATTTCAATTGTATCACTAAAATTTAGTAGTTAGTTTTCATATAATTTATTTCCTCTGGCTCGTGCATTTTTCTTTTCTTACTTTCTCAATTTGGCATAATTTGATGACAATTTTGATGCTATATAGTCCAGTGTGTGCACATTGGCTCCTCCCCAAATGTCATAGACAGGCAACCAACTCCATGGTTTAAGTTGAAAGACTCCTCTACAGGATTCATATAATATTGAAATCCCACCATTAGACCTTCCATCGTCAGATAATGTGACCTAATTCCAGGAGACTCCTGTAGTATTTGCAGCTGAGAGAGTAAGACATCAGTTTCTTACCACTTAACTTCTTTGCTCAAGTTAGTTTAGAGGAAAATTTAAAGTGATATCAGGAATTGAAAATAGTATAATAGAGAATTTGTTGTACATACTTTTGGTGATGGCAATATAGAAAAATGATGAAGTCAAAACAGTAACTATGAGTGGAGATAAAATCAAAAATCTAAGTTGGGTCACTTCATACTGCAAAGGAGAAATTTTTTTTTTTTTCAGTACATGGGATCATGTTTTAGTAATCATTGAGACTGTGCACCATATACTCTTAAATGTATCTTCCATTTTGATTATTTTGGAGCTTCTTGATAGAGAAAACATTTATTTATTTGTTCTTCAAATAGCTATTGAGTGCATACCACATATCAATTATAGTCTTTCAGCCTCCAGCAAAGAGTTCAGTCAGGCTCTTGGGAGGTATAAGGACTTAATCATTTCCTGAAATATGTTTTAGGCAATGAAGGAAGCAATGGGATCTAGAGGGGATGTATCAAACGTGGAGGTCTCTGCTTTAACTAAATTCAGACAGGATATTTGGACCTTTGCTTCACTACCTCTAAAAATAGAAATAAGCCTACCTCAGACCATAAATCTAAATGTTATTAGTGACCATGGTTTGAGTAAGTATTTTATGAATCTGTAACATAGAAGCTGAGAGTTCAGGAAGTATTAGAAATAAATGTGTTCAGCATTCAATAGAGACCAGTGGTACAAGGTTCCTCCAAACAGGTCATTCTCCTCCATCATCCTCAGGGGATCAGAGGGAATGTTTGCGCATTTATAACCGCCATCCTCATAACCCGGAATTGGAGACTATTAGTTTGCTAGGGCTGTCATAACAAATACCACAGACTCAGTGGCTTAAACAACAGGAACTATTTTCTCACAAATGTGGAGACTAGAAATCTGAAAACAAGGTGTCAGCAGGGTGGGTTTTTTCTGAGGCCTTTATCCTTGGCTTATGATTAGCAGTCTTCTGCCTCTATCTTCAAATCATCTTCCTTCTGTTTGTGTCTGTGTCCTAAACTCTTCTTATAAGGACACGATTATATTGGATTAGGGCCCACTCATATGACCCCATTTTAACTTAACCACCTTTTTAAAGGCCCTATCTCCAAATACAGTCACATTCTGAGATCCTGGGGTTAGGGCTTCAACATATGAATTTGGAAGGATACAATTCAGCCTACAATAGAGAGAGAAATCTTTGATTTTTCTCTTATATATTTTTTCAAATGTCCAAAAGAAAGATTTCTCTTGTCTCGAACCTTTTACTTTTGTGTGCAGTATAAAATAATAAAGCACTAAAAACCAACCTTTAAAAAAAATCTGTATGTCATGCCTCTCTTCCTCAGTCATTGGGGGTGATTATTAGGTAATGTGGTAAGAGAGGTGACATATTACCCAGAGTTAGAAAGAGAGTTATTCCTTTCTTCATCTGGAGCAACCTAATTCTGTCAACGGAGCCATATAGATTGGCAAAATATGAGAGTGCATGTGAATTAAAAAAGAAAATCAATGCAATTTTTTTTTATCCTGAGTATGGCTTCGACTATTAATGTTTCAGAAATATATTATTTGCCTTTTCATCAATTCACACTTGTCTTTGTCCCTGAATAATTTATACATATAAAAGGATAAGAGTGTAGCTATTTTCCTAAAGCTGTGTTGTCCAAGTGTGTACCACAGGTACAAAATGTTTCCTTTTTTCTCCTCCTGTTGTTTCAACGCTACTTAATGACTAAAAACTGAATACCAAGGACAATCATGAGCACTTAAGGACCAATTCATAAAAAAATGATGCAAGCCATTTATGCACAAATGTTGCTACTTTCATATGGAAACAAGGTACATAAAGAATTCTCTTTTGTGATTCATAAACCCTCTTTAAGGTAATTTTGTTGCTCAGTTTTGTACCTCAGGAGAGCAAAACTCCAAAAGAGAGAAGTAGGAAAGGAAAGAAAATCTACAGATATACTTATGGTCCTATTTGCATAAAAAACCACAGCAAGCCTTTTATGCAATATTAATTAAACATATATTAGACAGTGGTGTGTGGATTGTATAGTCATTACCCACTTTAGTCAAGAATATAAAATATCCTTGAATATATCCAAGAATAGAAATAGAAAACATTTAAAAACATACACAAGTCCCTCTCTCTCTCTCTCTCTCTCTCTCTCTCTCATTCACTCATTCAGGCAGGCCCAGAACCTTTATCATTCTGGGTCAATTTGCCTACATATATTCCAAAAGGATAAAGTGGTGGTATAAATACTCAGAATCTATGTCCAGTCTTTTTATTGTCTACCCTAGAAAGTTAGCAGAAAAAATTCCCCATAATTTGCTTAGAATACGTCTAAGCTCAAAGGTTATTGAGTCTGATGTTTGCTTTCTATGCATGCTAACACTTTAGATGCATTCAAGGAGATTAGAAACTGAAGTGATATGACTGACAGAAAGGATTTTCCATGTCAGACATGAATACATAATTACTGCCATGACTAGATTCAATATTATTATTTAAGAGCCTGAAAAACAAGGTCAACAAAATTCCAGTCTCCTCAAATTTGAAATAAATGAGAACTTTTTATGAGTCCACTCACTGTGGCCAGTGACACCATATACTGACATTTCAACTCAACATTCTTCACCTCTCTAGAATAACAACATACACTCCATGTCCCGTGGCAATTGTATAAATGAAAGTTACAAGGAAAACTTGAAAACCATAGAGGAAATACAATATATTTTAGGCATTATGTGACTTCTCCACCCATTTTCCAGCTACCCACATGCATACTCCCAGATCCATTCTCTGCCTGCTCTCGTCTGGTTCTATGCCCAAGGAGGCTAACCTTGACAGCTTCTGGTTATGTTCAGCCAATGGGAAATACTGGCAAATGATGAGGGTGGTACTCCTTAATGGCTCCACTCTCACTGGGCTCTGGGAATCTCCCTTGTCTCCTTAGCCCTAGAGAGAGGGTAGCTTCTTTCTGCTGCCAACCTAGGAGTGCCTCCTTGTCTCTTCTTCTTGACTCCCTCAATGTTGGCCCATTTGTAGGTGCTTCTTTCTTAAATTTGTTTGTGGGAATAAATTTTGGAGGGATTATGTTTTGTGGGGATTTAACTGATAGACATCCAGGATGTTATGTTTCTAATTGACTTCTATTTCTGTATGACTACTATGTGATTGGTATATAATTGCCCTATTGTTTTAACTTTGTATGACTTATGCTATCAGTTTCAGGTTGAACCTATCAGAGGCCTTCATTCTACTGCACTTTGGCCACAATTACACACTACTTAGGTTAAAGTCCACCCATCTCTGAGTAAGCAATGTATAGAGTTTGATTATGATGTTGTTTAATGTACTGTAATGTACTGTATGTGACAATTTGACAATTAACAAAACCTTATTGATTGACTACATCTGTAAAACATTTTAGAAGACAGTAGATGAATAAAATACTTAGAGATCTAGTATCAATACTAGTATTAATAATAGTAATGTAACATCAACAAGCACCATGGTAAGAACCAGAACCAGCACTTAGTTACCAACTTAGAGAATGCTTTCTTTGTGTTAGGCATTTTGCCTTTATCTTATTTAACCTTAGCATATCCATATGAGGTAAGTAGTACCATATTATTTTCACCCCTTTACAATGAAGTAATTGGAGCTTAAGGAAGTTATAAGTTTCCCTAGGTCACTCAGCAGGTGACTAGCAAAATTGGTACTTGTTCCCACATGAGTTCTGATTCCAAAATCAAGCTCTTAACCACCATGCCATCATGGGTCTGCTTAAAAAAACAAAAACAAAGACAAAAACTTAATTGTCTTTGGAAAATTATTTGAATTTTATGTATATTATTTTCAATGAGGGTTTTTTTCTTAAAAGAGTTATATATTTTTATATAATATAAAAATATATTTATATATTTATATATAGCTATATATATAATTATATATATATATATATATATATATATATATATATCTTAAGCCATTGCTATATGCATGGTAAGTATTGGTTCCAGGTTTTTTAGGTAATTATATTACGAATCTTTTTCATATGGTTATTTCCTTGTTTTTGTGCTAGAAAAGTTCTTACCCATTCAAAAATTTCTTACATATTAACCCATATTTATGTATTTTGGTTTTTTCATTCAACTATTTTGTTCCCCTAGAATTGATTTGCCTGTTTAGTAAAAGTACATATTTAACTAGATTTATTTTTCAAATTGTCAAAGTTTCTAAATTTGTAATTAAATAACCATTCAGCTTCTTTCGTAAAAAACCTTTGACCATTTTGCTCTAAAGTAAATGTGTTATCCCCTGAAGATACTGTCGAAGGCTGTCAAGGAGTGAATGTTCACTTCCTAAACATCTCAGGTGGTATAGATATCCTTAATTCTTCCAGATCATTCTCTTCTCTCTGTGAAGATTTCCAACCTGAATTTTATGTCATTAGTCTGCTTCACCCATAATCCTTTCTTTTGCAAACACCCGTAGAACTCTGAGTTACTCCCCTTAACTGCTTGAAAGTTTAACACTTGGCTCATTATCATTCTCTCCAATACTACTCCTGTTGTAATTCTTGTCGATTCTAGTATCATATTCTCCTAATGTCATAGCACTTCAGTCCCTAATCTCTACTTGCCCATCAGTTTTGTCCTCAATCCTACCTCAGCCCTCTGTTCCCATGATCCTTTGCTAAAACTTTTTGCCAATAATTGCAATCCCTGTATAATCTCAATTTTAAGGATCCTACCATGCCATTATCTTTATAGCTCCTATCTTTAATTATTCTGCCTCTGAAAGCACTTTGAATCAACAAGACCTACAATCCATGGATCCCATTGCCCCACACCTCTCCCGTGTCTCAGCTACATTTGAATCCAGTTCAAATTGTAAGGTCAATCTATAAAATTACTTCCTTGCCCTCACCCTCAACCCTTGCCTTTTTTTTTTTTCTTTTTTCTTTTCACTCAGCTAACCCACAGTCTTGTACTTATTTCATTTACTCATCCTATACTTGAACATGGCTGGAGATAAAAAGCACACAAACATGCAGATTGTTCTTATTTTGAACTCATGATAACCAAACTTAAGGTAGCCATTATGCTTTTGGAAATCAATCAATATTTCTCAGTCCATTCACTCTCTCGTGCACCTAGCCAATAATTTCTACCTGTTCTTCCTTCTTTAAATCTCCAATAACTTCTCCCCCATTCTCATGCTCAGCTCTTTACCTTGTTTCTCAATTCACTTAGAAAGTAGAATTAATTAGAAGTTAATTTTTACTTGCTTCTATTACTATTCATCCACTCACTTGCATCTGTACCTTCTTTTCTGTTATCAAGGATGAATTATCCATTAGCCTAGAAAAAGCCAAACCTGCCATTAAATCTTATCCCTTTTTGCTTCCCCAGGACCTTGCTCTAGAAATTCTCCCTTCTCTTTCTTGCATAATCATTGTTCCCTTTTTACTGAAAATTCTCACACAAACCTACAAAGTTGCTGTTATTTAGCTCATAATAAAAACAGAAACTAAAAGACATCATCTTATGACTCTAATTTCTTTCTCCAGTTACTGCATATTCTTGCCTTCCCTTTGTTGTAAAGGGCTTCTTTTAAAAAAGGCTATATTCACTCTCTTCAACTTCTCCACGCCTGTTCTCTTTTGAGCCTACTCCACTCATACTTTTGCCCCATCACAATATTTCAGCAGCCTTTATCAATAACAATGATTGATGCATTGCTAAATCCAGTGGAGGGTTTTTTTTTTTTTTTTTTTTTGGCCTTACCTTCCTAGGATATCAACAGCATTTAATTCAGCAGACCACTCAGGGCACCGCACATTCCTGGATGTTCTTTTGGCCTCCATGAGCTCCCTTGCCATTTCTTCCTCGTTTTTTAGTCCTCTAAACATTAAGATACCCTCAGATCTCTGTTTATTGATGCATGTTTTTCTTTAAATTTAGCTTTAAATGCCATCTCTACACTGATGTGTTACAAATTAAGTTTCTAGTCTGGGTATTTCCCTTGTACTCCAAGTCTCAATAGTTGTGTTTCTAACTGCCTTAAAGACATCTCCATGGACATGTCCAGTAGTGACTCAACTTAAAGTATGTGAAATTTACCTTCTAATCATTCCCCAGTATAATCCCTCCAGAGGCAACCTAAAACTGTTGCTCTTGTGTGCCAAACCCTGGTCAAAGTATTTTGAAAGCATTAACCAATTCAAACATCATAACAACTCTGTGAGATAAGAATGATTATGCCCCCATTTTACAGATGAAGAAACTGAGACATTAAGAAAAAAATTACTTGGGGAGTGGAGCAAGATGGCGGAGGAGTAGGAGACCTAAATTTCGTCTGGCCCCAGGAATTCAGCTAGATATCAAACCATTCCGAATACCTACAAACTCAACAGGAGGTCAAAGAAAAGAATAGCAGCAATTCTGTGAACAGAAAAGCCACCACTTTCTGGAAGGTAGGACATGGGGAGAAGTGAATCTGAGGCAATATACAGGAAGATAGACCACGGGGTGGGGAGAAGAGGGAGCCTCTGTTAGCCGGCTATCAGCAAGTGATAGAACAGCGGAGCACAAAATCAGAAATTTTAGAAGTCTCTTCCGCTGAGGGACATGCTCCAGTGGCTAAGTGGGGGGTGGAACCCTCGCTGGGACAGTGTGGTCTCAGGACCCTCAGGGTCACAGAAAGACCAGGGGTGCCTGAGTGCAGCAGAGCTCCCAGGTATTGGAGCAGGCAAGCCGGCAGCAAAGACAGAGCTGAGAAGTGGGCTCTCAGCTCGGGGATGCCATAAACCATGATCCTTGGCACAGTCGGGTCACTGCTCTTTGAGCAAGGACCCAACAAGTGGCAGATCCAGGGAGACTCCTCTTCCTCCCCCAGGAGGAGCAGCACGGGAGCACATTGCAGGAATCTGCTGGGTTTGGAGACTCCAAATGGGGTTGTGTGCCAGGGATAGAAACACTCAGTCACAGGCCAGGTGAGCACAGAGTGTGGCCGGAGACCAGGGAGAGAGGAGTGATTGACTGCTTTTCTCTGAGGGCTCACTGAGGAGTGGGGCTCTGAGTTCTCTGCTCCTCTAGGACCCTTATTTTTGTACATATATATATATACATATATATATATATATATATAAGTTTTTCATTCTTTACAATTTTAGGAGGTAATTTCTTTTTTCTTTTTTTTTTTTTTAATATTTATTTGACAGAGAGACACAGTGAGAGAGGGAACACAAGCAGGGGGAGTGGGAGAGGGAGAAGCAGGCTTCCCGCCGAGCAGGGAGCCCAATGCGGGGCTCGATCCCAGGACCCTGGGATCATGACCTGAGCAGAAGGCAGACGCTTAACGACTGAGCCATCCAGGTGCCCCGGAGGTAATTTCTTCTAACAGACCAAAATACACCCAAAATCTAGTGTGTGGCTCTGTTCTATTCACCAGCCAGATCATATATATATTGTGGCTCTGTTCTATTCACCAGCCAGATAATATATATATATATATATTTTTTAATTTCCCTTTCTTTTCTGATTTGTTTAGTGTATATTTTTCTGGGGTCATTACCCTGTTAGCATTTTTTTCTCTCATTCATCTATTCTCCTCTGGACAAAATGACAAGATGGAAAAGCTCACCACAAAAAAAAAAGACCAAGAGGCAGTACCCACTGCCAAGGACTTAATCACTACAGACATTAGTAAGATGTCAGAACTAGAGTTCAGAATGACGATTATAAAGATACTAGCAGGGCTTGAAAAAAGCATGGAAGATACTAGAGAATCCCTTTCTGGAGAAATAAAGAACTAAAATCTAACCAAGTCAAAATCAAAAAGGCTATTAATGAGGTGCAATAAAAAAATGGAGGTTCTAACTGTTAGGATAAATGAGGCAGAAGAGAGAATTAGTGCTATAGAAGACCAAATGATGGAAAATAAAGAAGCTGAGAAAAAGAGAGAGAAACAACTACTGGATCATGAGGGGAGAATTTGAGAGTTAAGTGATACCATAAAGCAAAACAACATTAGAATAATTGGGATCCCAGAAGAAGAAGAAAGAGAGAGAGGGGCAGAAGGTATATTGGAGCAAATTATAGCAGAGAACATCCCTAATTTGGGGAAGGAAACAGGCATCAAAATCCAAGAGGCACAGAGAACCCTCCTCAAAATCAATAAAAATAGGTCAACACCCTGACATCTAATAGTAAAACTCACAAATCTCAGACACAAAGAGAAAATCCTGAAAGCAGCTTGGGACAAGAGGTCTGTAACCTATAATGGTGGAAACATTAGATTGGCAGTAGACCTATCCACAGAGACCTGGCAGGCCAGAAAGGACTGGCATGATATATTCAGAGCACTAAATGAGAAAAATATGCAGCCAGGAATACTATATCCAGCTAGGCTGTCATTGAAAATAGAAGGAGAGATAAAAAGCTTCCAGGACAAACAAAAACTAAAAGAATTTGTGAACACCAAACCAGCCCTACAAGAAATATTGAAAGTGGTCCTCTAAGCAAAGAAAGAGCCTAACAGTAACATAGACCAGAAAGGAACAGAGACAATATATAGTAACAGTCACCTTACAGGCAAAACAATGGCACTAAATTCCTATCTTTCAATAGTTACCCTGAATATAAATGGGCTAAATGCCCCAATCAAAAAACACAGGGTGTTAGATTGGATAAGAAACAAGATCCATCAATATGCTGTCTCCAAGAGACTCATTTTAGATGCAAAGACACCTCCAGATTGAAAGTGAGGGGGTGGAAAACAATTTACCATGCTAATGGACATCAAAAGAAAGCTTGGGTGGCAATCCTTATATCAGACAAATTAGATTTTAAACCAAAGACTATAATAAGAGATGAGGAAGGACACTACATCATACTTAAAGGGTCTATCCAACAAGAAGATCTAACAATTGTAAATATTTATGCCCCTAACATGGGAACAGCCAATTATATAAGCCAATTAATAACAAAATCAAAGAAACACATTGACAATAATACAATAATAGTAGGAGACTTTAACACACCTCCCCCCCCCCCTGAAATGGATAGATCATCTAAACAAAAGATCAAGAAGGAAATAAAGGCTTTAAATGACACACTGGACCAGATGGACTTCACAGATATATTCAGAACATTCCATCCCAAAGCAACAGATTACACATTCTTCTCTAGTGCCCATGGAACATTCTCCAGAATAGAACACATCCTGGGTCACAAATCAGGTCTCAACTGGTACCAAAAGATTGGGATCATTCTCTGCATATTTTTGGACCACAATGCTTTGAAACTAGAACTCAATCACAAGAGGAAAGTTAGAAAGAACTCAAATACATGGAAGCTAAAGAGCATCCTACTAAAGAATGCATGGGTCAACCAGGAAATTAAAGAAGAATTAAAAAAATTCATGGAAACAAATGAAAATGAAAACACAACTGTTCAAAATCTTTGGGATACAACAAAGGTGATCCTAAGAGGAAAGTATTTAGGAATACAAGCCTTTCTCAAGAAACAAGAAAGGTCTCAAATACACAACCTAACCTTACACCTAAAGGAGCTAGAGAAAGAACAACAAATAAAGCCTAAACCCACAAGGAGAAGAGAAATATTAAAGATCAGAGCAGAAATCAATGAAATAGAAACCAAAAGAAGAGTAGAACAGATCAATGAAACTAGGAGCTGGTTCTTTGACAGAATTAACAAGATTGATAAACCCCTGGCCAGACTTATCAAAAAGAAAAGAAAAATGACCCAAATAAATAAAATCATGAATGAAAAAGGAGAGATCACAACCAACACCAGAGAAATACAAACAATTATAAGAACATATTATGAAGAACTATATGTCAGCAAATTAGATAATCTGGAAGAAATGGATGCATTCTTAGGATGTATAAACTACCAAAACTGAACCAGGAAGAAATAGAAAACCTGAATAGACCCATAACCACTAAGGAAATTGAAGCAGTAATCAAAAATCTCCTAACAAACAAGAGCCCAGGGCCAGATGGCCAGGGGAATTCTACCAAACATTTAAAGAAGAATTAATGCCTATTCTTCTGAAACTGTTCCAAAACATAGAAATGGAAGGAAAACTTCCAAACTCATTTTATGAGGCCAGCATTACTTTGATCCCCAAGCCAGACAAAGACCCCATCAAAAAGGAGAATTACAGACCAATATCCCTGATGAACATGGATACAAAAATTCTCACCAAAATACTAGCCAATAGGATCCAACAGTACATTAAAAGGATTATTCACCATGACCAAGTGGGATTTATCCCTGGGCTGCAAGGTTGGTTCAACATCCACAAATCAATCAACGTGATACAATACATTAATAAAAGAAAGAACAAGAACCATATGATCCTCTCAATAGATGCAGAAAAAGCATTTGACAAAGTACAGCATCCTTTCTTGATCAAAACTCTTCAGAGTATAGGGATAAAGGGTACATATCTCAATGTAAAAGCCATCTATGAAAAACCACAGTGAATATCATACTCAATGGGGAAAAACTGAGAGCTTTCCCCCTAAGGTCAGGAACGCAGCAGAGATGTCCACTATCACCACTGCTATTCAACATAGTATTAGAAGTCCTAGCCTCAGCAATCAGACAACAAAAAGAAATAAAAGGCATCTGAATTGGCAAAGAAGAAGTCAAACTCTCACTCTTTGCAGATGATATGATACTTTATGTGGAAAATGCAAAAAAATCTACCCCAAAACTGCTAGAACTCATACAGGAGTTCAGTACAGTGGCAGGATATAAAATCAATCCACAGAAATCAGTGGCATTTCTATACACCAAGACAGAAAAAAAAGAGAAATTAAGGAGTCGATCCTATTTACAATTACACCCAAAACCATAAGAAACCTAGGAATAAATCTAACCAAAGAGGCAAAGAATCTGTACTCAGAAAATTATAAAATACTCATGAAAGAAATTGAGGAAGACACAAAGAAATGGAAAAACGTTCCGTGCTCATGGATTGAAAGAACAAATATTGTGAAAATGTCTATGCTACCTAGAGCAATCTACACATTTAAAGCAATCCCTATCAAAATACCATCAACTTTTTTCAAAGAAATGGAACATATAATCCTAAAATTTGTATGGAACCAGAAAAGACCCTGAATAGCCAGAGGAATGTTGAAAAAGAAAAGCAAGGCTGGTGGCATCACAATTCCAGACTTCAAGCTCTATTACAAAGCTGTCATCATCAAGACAGTATGGTACTGGCACAAAAACAGACACATAGATCAATGGAACAGAATAGAGAGCCCAAAAATGGACCCTCAACTCTATGGTCAATTAATCTTTGACAAAGCAGGAAAGAATGTCCAATGGCAAAAAGATAGTCTCTTCAACAAATGGTGTTGGGAAAATTGGACAGCCACATGCAGAAGAATGAAACTGGACCATTTTCTTACACCACACACAAAAATAGACTCAAGATGGGTGAAAGACCTAAATGTGAGACAGGAGTCCATCAAAATCCTAAAGGAGAACACAGGCAGCAACTTCTTCAACCTCAGCCACAGCAACTTCTTCCTAGAAACATCGCCAAAGGCAAGGGAAGCAAGGGCAAAAATGAACTATTGGGACTTCATCAAGATAAAAAGCTTTTGCACAGCAAAGGAAACAGTCAACAAAACCAAAAGACAACTGAAAGAATGGGAGAAGATATTTGCAAATGACATATCACATATAAGGCTAGTATCCAAAATCTATAATGAACTTATCAGACTCAACACCCAAAGAACAACTAATCCAATCAAGAAATGGGCAGAAGACATGAACAGACATTTCTGCAAAGAAGACATCCAAATGGCCAACAGACACAAGAAAAAGTGCTCAACTTCGCTCAGCATCAGGGAAATCCAAATAAAAACCTCAATGAGATACCACCTCACATCAGTCAGAATGGCTAAAATTAACAAGTCAGGAAATGACAGATGTTGGTGGGGATGAGGAGAAAGGGAACCCTCCCACACTGTTGGTGGGAATGCAAGCTGGTGCAGCCACTCTGGAAAACAGTATGGAGGTTCCTCAAAAAGTTGAAAGTAGAACTACCCTATGACCCAGCAATTGCACCACTGGGTATTTACCCCAAAGATACAAATGTAGTGATCTGAAGGGGCACATGCACCCCAATGCTTATAACAGCAATGTACACAATAGCCAAACTATGAAAGAGCCTAGTTGTCCATCAACAGATGAATGGATAAAGAAGATGTGGTGTATATATACAATGGAATATTATGCAGCCATCAAAAAGGGTATCTTGCCATTTGCAATGACATGGATGGAACTAGAGGGTATTACGCTAAGCAAAATAAGTCAATCAGAGAAAGATAAGTATCATATGATCTCATTGATATGAGGATTTTGAGAAACAAGACAGAGGATCATAGGGGAAGGGAGAGAAAAATGAAACAAAGCAAAACCAGAGAGGGAGCCAAATCATAAGAGACTCTTAATCTCAGGAAACAAACTGAGGGTTGCTGGAGTGGTGGGGGGGGCTGGGTGATGGACACTGGGGAGGGTATGTGCTATGGTGAGCACTGTGAATTGTGTAAGACTGATGAATCACAGACCTGTACCCCTGAAACAAATAGTACATTATATGTTAATTTAAAAAATTTTTAAAAATGAAGAAAAAAATTACTTGCCCAAGGCCATACTGGTGTTTGAGCTAGAAATACAAATGTTGATAGTCCGCCTCCTGGGATGGTGAGCTTAACCGTTGCCTGTGTTTCTGGCCTCTAAACCCAGGAATGATCTTTTACCTAACCCTTAACATGAAATCTTGCAATAAATATTGCTAGCTCTGCTTTGAAATTTCTGCATATACCCAGAATCTGACCATTTTGTCAACACTTTCCCTCTTACCAGCAACAAGGTAACATAATTACAATGGTCTAACGCAGCCCTGCTTAATCTGCATCTACATATCCCACTCACTTTCAGCTCTGACCTCATGTGGTTACATGCTTTTCTTGCTCACTCTATTTCAGCTACACTGGTCTTATTTTCTTCAAACACTCCGGACACATTGACATACCAGGACGCTTTGATTCACCATTCTCAGATACTTGCATGGGTCGGTCCTGCAATAATTTTAGATATTTCTCAAAATTCACCTTTTCAAAAGCTTTCTCTGGCTATTTATTCAATATCTCTTCTCCCCCAATACTCTTCATCTTTCATTCCTGCTTCATTTTTCTCCATAGCTTAACAAATATAGTCTTAATCATTTGGTATTTAATAGTCTTGTTTATAGGCTATTTTCCTCCCCTAAAATGTAAACTACAAGAGAGCATTTTCAGCTTGGTTCAGTAGTGTATTCTTAGCTCTTAGAAGGGTGCCTCACCCATAGTAGATTCTAAATCAATATTTCTTGAAAATATGGCATCTAGACTTTCCCATTGGTATTTGTTTTCTTCTAGAATATTTTAAATTCTTTCATGTAATAAGGCATGTTTCAAGAAAAATTAGCATCTTGGGTTTGTACCACACAATTTTAATTGTAAATTTATAATGTATTTTAATATATTATACGTTCTCTTTGTGATACTCAACATAACTAAGGCTTTTTCTTCTGCGACTCCTGATGCTACTGCTTTTATTGCAATCATAAACGCTCCATTATCTCTTCTCTCTTCAAAAATTTTGGCTCACAACATCTTTTAAATTCTACTATTTAAAAATGCCCCCCCCCATTAATTGTCTCAAGAATTCTCTACCCATTTTCATACTATCTACTTACACCCCTAACCACTTAAACTTGGTATTTAGTCCTACCAGTCTACCCAGACTGCCCCTTTTAATAATCAATGACTACCAGGCTACCATATGTAACAGACTGTTTAAATTTCTAATCTTACTTGATAATTCAGTAATATTCCTCAGAATTGGTCCCTGTCTTCTTTCTGAAACATTCTCAACCCTTGGCTTCTGTCAGGCCATCCATGTGTTTCTGGTTTTCCTCCTATCTCATTCGTTCTCCATTCTTGGGCTCTTGTTCTGGTTTATCTTCTTCTCTTCCATACAGTAGTGCTTGGGATTGGACAGTTGGTGCTCTTTCTTTTTAATTGTATTATACATATAGGAAAGAAAGACTACTCCTGTGAATTCAAATATTATCTATTCTTGTTAATTCAGAAGTTTGTATTTCAGACCAGATTGCCAAAATATATCTAATTGCTTACTCAACTCTCCAATCACCTGTTTCTAAATATCCCAAGAACAGCATATCCAAAATTGAATTGTTTTTTTTCCTCTTCTCAAAAATTTTCCTTCAGTGTTCCTTGTTTCATCCCATGGAGCCACTCCCAAATAGTCAAGGCACAATAATGGGAGTCATTCTCATTGATCCCCTCTCTTTCACCAAGCAACTACCAATTCCTGTAGATTCTATTACCTAAATATTTTCTAAATATCCACTTTCCTCAGTTTCCACTGTCAATCTGGAGTCAAAATCCTTATCATTTTTTCTCTTTAACAATTGGAAGACCATCCTACTTGATCTCTGCCTCCAGTTGTGTACCTCTCAATAAATTCTTCATACAGCATTCAGAGTAATTATTTTAAGAATTACAAATCTATTTATTCCACTTCTGTTTCAAATTCTTCAATGGGACCCATGCTTTACATTTGCTTTTCATGCTCTCTAGAATATTTATATTGCTACTGTAAGATCTCTCCCCACTTAGTCTTGTATACATTTCTAACTAACATTTCAATTTTGTGATTTTTACATACGAGTTCCACGTATTTCTTTTTAGAACCATATCTGATATTTTATGTTTTGTTGCTTTCAAAGTGTAACATTTTTCTCAAGACATTTACAAACTGATTATTACTGTTACATAGGAAACCCTATCAAATTTTATGCATCTAATATTCAATCAGTTTTCCAAATTTTAAGGGTACTTTTATTGATTTTCTAGATTTCTCTCTATATGTAATCATACTATTTTGGGGGGGCTTAATTTAAAAAATTAATTTGTGTGAAGTTTTGGATGCTTTGGTCTTTGAATACTTGCTTTTCAATGTAATATTCAAGCCAATATCACTTTTACAAAGCAAAAATGAGCAAAATAGCATATAAATAATTACTATCAATTTACAAATTCTTAATCACAATTTAAAACTTTAGATATTAGAAGGTGAGTACACACAAACCAAACAAATAAGTTTTGGTCCACTAAATATTTCAGGTTAATATTAATATATTACTTTATATTTTGTCCACTGGTTGAGGCAAATATAGACAATCAGGAACACTGAAAGGAGTATATGGCCATCTGGCTAAATCCTGAGTTCCCTGCATTCCTTCATATTTAATCTTCCTCCTTGTTTACATCTTTTGGGTCATATTATAGCATTGACTTTACACTCATGACAGTATTAAATAATAATAATGTTAAGTACTATTGTGGACCAACTCTTTATCTAACTACGACAAGCTGAAGTTGATCAAAATAAAAATGACCTTGATTGTTAGTTTAGAAAGATATTTCAAACATACATTATGTGTAGGGATTTTGCATTGTTTTATTTTGTGTTTTAAAATCAGAGATGTTAATAAATTTATCAAATGCCTTTCAGGCAGCTTGAGGTGATTTTGCTTTTCTATTCTCTGACTACTTGAAATACTGTATTCTAGTAATGTGTTTCCCAACATCACACTACTCTTAAATTCCAGGGAAAACACTGCTTGCTTATCCCTGGTTTGCTGATTAGATACTTTAGGTTTTGCATCTATTTACAAATAAAATAGACTTTTAATTTTATTTTTTAGTATTTTTTTTTTAGGTTTTAGCCCTTGGATTTTAGTAACTATAAACTGGATCATTATTTCTTTCCATATTTATTTATGTTCTGAAATATAATACTCATTTAAAAAGTAAAGTCTGAGAACTTACTATGTTTCCAACATATTCCAACATGTAGGCACTGATGAATATAGTATGAATATATGACTTAACAGATATACGTATTTCTTTGAAAATTTTTAAAAATGCTCCAAAAACCTATCTGGATGCAGAAACTATTTTAAGTGATTCTTTTTTCTTAGCACTGTATATATTTTTCAATGTCTATCATAGTTTCAGAGACTACTAAAGCATTCTACAATTTCTGATTCAATTGTACAGATCTCAAGATTTCTTAAATATTTGTAGGGTAATTCAAATTTGTTCTAAATAGTGTTGTTTAATAAGTTAACCACTTTTAAATGTATTGTTATATTCTTTTGTGTTTTCAATATTTTAAATTCATGTGCTCTCTCTAAATTAATCTATTTAGTTTAATTTAAAATGTATTAATTTTTCGGAGCGCCTGAGTGGCTCAGTCATTAAGTGTCTGCCTTCGGCTCAGGTCATGATCCCAGGGTCCTGGGATCGAGCCCCGCATCGGGCTCTCTGCTCAGCGGGAAGCCTGCTTCTCCCTCTGCCGCTCCCCCTGCTTGTGTTCCCTCTCTCGCTGTGTCTCTCTCTGTCAAATAAATAAAATCTTTAAAAAATAATAAAATAAAATAAAATAAAATGTATTAATTTTTAATTAAATTTGCTAAGCTTTTGTCAATTTAAACTTTTTTAATCTTTAAATAATTTTTAAACAAGCTCTTGAAAGCACATATTAGGTCCATTGGTTTTCTGTGTTGTAATCATTATTTGCTGTTTTCATCTGTACCATATTCTTCCTTTTATTTTATTTAACTTTAATTTCTTTTTACAGAGAGAGAGATTATAGTAAAAACCATGAAGTTTGATTGATTCTATGGGTTATTTTTACAAGATTAACATCTAAGAACTAAAGTGACTAAATTAAACATTTTTTAAAAGTGTGAATTGTTAGGGGCACTTGGGAAGCTCAGTCAGTTAAGCGTCTGCCTTAGGATCAGATCATAATCCTGGAGTCTGGGGATTGAGCCCCACATTGGCCTCCCTACTCAGCGGGGAGTCTGCTTCTCCCTTTGCCCCTCACCCCACTCGTGCTCTCTCTCTCTTTAAATAAATAAATAAATAAATAAATAAAATCTTTAAAAAATAAAAAATATAAGTGTGAATAGTTAGAAAAGATTACAGTTATCTCATCTATTAACCACATTATAATATGATTCTATGATTATTTTGCCACTAAGCAAAGATTACCTAACATAGAGCCTATGGATATAATGTAAAACATTTAGGTTAGAAAAATACAAATTTCTCAACATATAGAGTTCAAACTGTAGGTCCAATTAATATACTATGGTGTGTATTTTCCAGCTCTGATATTTTCCATCCACACATTGAAACCATGACAAATTAGAGAGACATCATTTACTCAACTTGGTGCTACTGAGTATACCTGAATTCTCTACAACTGACATTGAACACTTGAAAGTTGAATTTTGTGCTAGTCACTGATATTGTGATGAATATCCCACATGTTTAATTTTCTTAACTATGAAAACTGTGACACTGGAAAATGGTAATGAATATAGCACATGTCTAATTGCTCCTCCACCAACTGGAGGAATCTTTTATTTAAAGCAATTAAGAAATTGTGCTTTGACAGGTTCAAATTTCATCCATCTGCTTACATATGATTTTCTGGATAGACATATGAATATTAATAGCAACTCTGTAAACAGGTGCTACAACTCTTCTCTTTGTGAAACAATTTTATCACATGTGCATAGCCCTGGTCAGTAATGACCTAATTTTGTCGCTGTTTACTACCTAGTAGCTCAAGTGGCAATGACATCATTTATCCTATGGGTGGCATCTGCTCCCCATGTCATTAATATGCACATTGATGTGTATGTATGTGTGTATATAAGAATATATATATATTCTTAGCAACCATTTTTGTAACAAACAGCAACTGGAGTCCAGGGTGGGGAAGTCAGAATCTGAGAAATGGTAATTATCTTTCTATTTGTGACACAAATATGAACATAATAAAAACATTTATATTTTTATACACGTTACACATTGGTTTAATTATCACTATTTCATGAATTGTTTATTCTAAACAGGCTTAGTGATATTCTTCTTGAAATATTGAAGGCACTTAGTCACAGATGAGATCAGATTTCAGAAATTTCATGCGTTCTACTCTCAAAAAGAATGGTAAAAAGAAACTCTTAATTGTTTAAATGGATAAATTTGACATTCCTGACCTACATTCTTTTTTCCTACTTTTATTTTTACTTTTAACACAAAATATTTTTAGGTGTTCATCTCAATCTTAATATCACTGTGAACTTAATCTACTTCATTAACTATACCATTTGGAACTATGTTCTAGCTATTTGCATGTGGTTTCCTAGATCGTTATGTATCATTTTGATTGGGCATATGAGAGAATTTAAGAAAAAACTGTTTTGTAACCATCCTATAATAACTGACAGAATTGTTGGACTATAAGTAATATAGAATAGTTAATTAGATGGGGGCTGAAATGTGAATGAAAGTCATAATTCACTCACACTGCCCGAAGACCAGAGGAGTAGTATTTGAATGATTCTACTACGACATTAGGACCAGAATTCTTTAATGTGTAAAGTACTAATTTACTCTAACCAGTGCCCTGATATCATTTGACATTTAAGGAACTGACTGACACCACTAAACTGTGAGAAATTAAATACAAACATTATGAATAATAAATTCAAGTATCTTCAGAAGTAAGTGGAAATAAGGGAGATGCTTAATTAGCAGAAAAGTCTTAATCTTTCACCATATAAGATAGTGCCAGAATATCTGGCATATTTAGGATTGTGATTACAAAGAACATAAAATTCAGGTCCCTGCCTCTAGGAGGCTTGCAATCTACTCATTTGAAAAACCTAAGGAACTTATGGTAGGAAAATACAGATTTTTCATGAATAAATTCTTATAGAAATTACATACTTGTCTTTATCTTTATGTATATATATATATATATATATACATAGCATATACATATACATATGTATATACATATAAAGCAATTTAATAGAAATAAAGCTGAACTTCAAGATACCTGTGTAAGTCACACAATTTTATGATATAGTATAATCTTCATATAGTACTTTAAAAGAGTAGATAAAATATATCAGATTAAAGTAAAACTAGTTTTCAGTGTAAATAACATTTGTCAAAGTATTAAGTGCCAAGTAGAAAAAAACGTATTTGAAGCAGTCTTTAAAAATTAAATTTGCAAGTAATTTGGAAAACCTATGATTTCAGCAATTACTTTCTCAAACTTGGAATACATATGGCAATATCCATTGGAATCTATAAATTCCGAGGGAAGAGAAAAAAGGAAGTACAGATGTAGGATGATTGACAACTTTGGATCAATGTGATGATTGTATCAATTTCAGATTCTCTGCTAACAATAGGTGTCTGATTGGACACCACTGACTTTATTGGGAAGTGGATGGAATATAATATACCTTGCAGTGCATTAGTTGTTTGCGTTGATTGGATGAAAGACAAATTTCACATGGAGGAAAGTCTGAACCCCATCACCGTAGCAATTACATCGAACACCAGTGGAAAAATGTCCTGTTGCTCCGGCAGTCTGCAGCAAATTAGTAGAATTTTTTCAAGCCACTGGCTTCCAGAATTCCACATGATTTCTTTCTCAATAAACTAAAACTTGTTTAGATATGTGTACTTAATAGTCAGTTAAATAATTGAATCTATAGGGCGCCTGGGTGGCTCAGTCGTTAAGCGTCTGCCTTCGGCTCAGGTCATGGTCCCAGGGTCCTGGGATCGAGCCCCACATCGGGCTCCCTGCTCCACGGGAAGCCTGCTTCTCCCTCTCCCACTCCCCCTGCTTCTGTTCTTGCTCTCGCTATCTCTCTCTCTGTCAAATAAATAAATAAAATCTTTAAAAAAATAATAATAATTGAATCTATAAAGCACTAGCTGTTTCTTAGTGGACAACTCTTTTTTCCCCCCCACTCTTAAGTATTCAGTTGTGTGTACCCAGCGATGGGCTTGCTGGCAATGAATACATGAATGGTCCATGATTTTATGACTTGATTTTCCTCGTATGTTAAGGGATGACATAAATGAAAAATATGGCAGTAAAACAAATCATTAGTACTTCTTGCTGGGAGTAAAATGAAAATTTTGAAGCTGATGAAAGTTGTAGCCCATACCCTCTTTGTGAACAATTTATAACATCTCTGCCCTAGTGTCCCCCATAAGTGCTTGGGGGGGGACAATAAATGTACCATTTATTGGATTAATTTACCCTAGTATGCAGCAAAAACACCTTGTAAACAAAGCAAAACAAGGATTTTTTAAAGCTTTTATTTTGCTTATCAAATTGGTACCATCAATGTTTACTTACTAGATGCTTGAGGACTATCGGGATACTGGTAAAAAGAGAAAGAGAGAAAGAGGAATAATCTGATTGAAGCAGCTTTCTAAGTAACATATTTTTAACCATTTCTCAAACCTCTTTGCTCTGTTAGGCTTCACAAAATGACAAGGCTATTTTAGAGCCATAAACCTCAATGCCCCATGCAGTTATGGCATGCAACCAAAGACGACTGGAGAGAAAATGAAGCCGTAATTGACTACAGCTGCTCAAGACTAACATTTCCCAACAGCATCCCAAGATTCTTAGATTGATGTTTCTCTCTCCCTAAACACAGATCAATGTGAACCTCTTGTGATTTACCCACTGGGTAAACTGAGGGAGCCCCAAGGTGGTCTCTGGGGTCTCTACACGGCCCATGGCATGAATGGTTCTGACCCCAAAAGCCAATGACTGGTATGTGCTTGATTGCTATGCACTTGTTATATTCAGTGCTCAGGATGGAAGTGAAAAGACAGCAATTTTCTTTGCTTATGTCTCATTTTTAACTTGGTACAAAGCTTTGCCTTCAAATCTCAGGGAAAGGTTCTGTCCTTTGGAGGTTGCTATCAAAATATAAACTGGGACCATTACATTTTATTGGCTTAGCCTTTCCCTGCACTGCCTATGAAAACAGACACTGCTTTAAAAACCTCCCACTAATGTCCACTTTCTTGAGGGTGGAGCTGACCTCAAGCAGTTTACTACTTGTCTATTAGTTAAGACTAATTAACTTTGACTTTGTTGTTAGCGCTGCCTAATCTGGGGTTTCATCTTAAATAAATTGGAGAAATACTGGGTTCAACCCAGCACTGGACAGTGACTGTTTTTGTCTATATATTGAGACCTCTTTTATTTTTCTTTACTTCACAGATCTTACTTAAAAGAACATTTTGTAAATGTACAATCAGCTCATCATTCTTTGCTAATTAAATACTCTTTACTGCTGGACATTTTTTTTTAATAATGAGACTATGGCTGTGTGGCTTGCTTCTTTTCAAATAAAAAAATGTAATTCTAATTAAAGACATCATGAAATATAGGAAATAACATTTTCATTGATTATTGTATTGTTTTATAATATCACTTGCACTGCCCTCTGCCTGAAATAATTTGTACACATTGATTTTTAATTGTAGTATCAATTTATAGTCATTGGTGGGCTCTTCTGAAGATATGTCACTTAGTTATTCAACTATAGAGAGAGAACTTGGGTTATAGCTTAGTTTTAAAGTAATAATTCACATGCAAAATAAAGATATAGTAAATATTTTGTTATACTCTTATTAAAATTACCATAGTGAATTTATACTAATTTTTATAGAAAAGTCATTTGCATTGTATAAGATCTTCAGAGTAAAACATTTTCCTATAAATCCAGCCTACTTGAAATTTGAATAATAGCAATGAAAGGGATATTTATTCAATACCTTACTTTAACATATCAAATAGATCAAACAACTGGTTAGCATTTTAACTTAAGCAATGGTCAAGATAAATGTTGTTATGAAACCACAATTTTTAAAAATCTTAATTTTTTCATTGTTTTTATTTAGATCTACTTGTATAAAAAGTATTTATCTATAGTTTTCCTCAGTTCCCAGAAAAAAATCCCAGAAATACCTCTTTGATAAAAGAAACTGTTTCCTTCCCCAAATGTCATAGATCACAAAGCTGAGTCCTAGGCATCAGTGGCCAAATAAAAATGTATTGTTTGTAAAATAGGGTCAGTAGTCTGGAAATAACATGTTTCATTTTTTAAAAAAAGATTTTATTTGAGAGAGAGAGAGTGAATGAGAGGGAGAGGGAGAGAGAATCTGAAGCAGACTCCCCACTGAGAGCAGAGCACCACATAGGGGGCTCGATCCCACAAACACGAGATCATGACCTGAGCTGAAACCAAGAGTCAGGCACTTAACGGACTGTGCCACCCAGGTGCCCCCATAAGTTATATTTTTTAACAGAATCTTTGAATCCAAGCATTGGATGATATTTGCAGACGATGGCAGATGCTGTGAGATAGACCTATCTGCAGTTGGCTTTGTCCTCTCAGTACTTTATTATTGATGAATATTAATGGCATTGTAGTTTAGCAAGGTTAAAATAAACACTTGTATCACTCAGGGTTCTCTACAGAAAAAGAATATATATATTTTATAAGTTATAAAACAGATCTTTTATATGATTTATTTTAAGGAGTTGCTCACACAGTCATGGAGGCTGGAAGTCTGTGGGCTGGAAGCTCAGACAGAAGTTGGTACTGGAATCTTCAAACCGGATTTCTTCTTCTCCAGGGAACTGGAGTTTGTTCTCCTAAGGCTTACAACTGATTGCATACTGTGCACTCATATTATAGAGTATAATCTCCTTTACTTAAAGTCAACTGATTGTTCGGGTTAACTACATCTACAAAATACCTTCACAGCAACACCTAGAAGAGTGTTTGATTAAATAACTGGATACTGTAGTGTAGCATAGCCAAGCGGATACATAAAATTAACCGTCACAACACTTTTTGCTTTGCTGCCCGAGGCACTTGCTGCAGAGCTTTTGGGTGCATGTACTTCTTTTTATTTATTTTTACCTCTCCACCTCTCCTGATATCTAAGAATTAGTACACTAAAGAATATGTGGTTAAAAAGCTGTTCGGGATCTCTCCCTCTCCTCTCCTTCTTGGTCTATGAGTTCAGGGTATTTTTTTCTAAACCTTCACAGTAGCACTTAAGCAAAAACAGAACACCATCATTTGGGCCCAGAGATTGTTTCTGACTTGAGTTCTGCATAATTTTATTGATCGTAAAGGAACAACAAGATTTCAATAGAGATTACACTGGTTTTTGTTACTCTCTGGACAGGAGAAGTGTAGCAGAATATTGAACCAGCTACCTAATATAACTGGGACATTTACCAATGTAAAAAAAAATTTACTTAATAATTGTTCACACCTTCTTTCTTGTGTGTTCATACCCAGAGTCTTAACTTTACTTACAGTGTCCTGTGGGCTCTAGCTTCTGTCTGCCTTGGATCTAATCACAGCTGTAGCACTTTCTAGCCACGTGAGATTAGGGCTAGTGACTTCACCACCACTTTGTGCCTCGGTATAGTCCTTTTTTTTTCTTTTTATGGTGAAAATAATATTGGGATGTTGAGAGGATTAAACAATACATTAGAAAAATATTTTTGTTAAGTCTCTGGCACACAATATACAATAACAATAACAATAATTCATGTTTATCTTGACATTGAGTTAATTTCAGTGAGACAGTGGAATAAATAGAGATTTGTAAACCACATATCTTTACTAGTTGTATGACCTTGAACAGCTTATGTAACCTGTCTGGTCCTCAAGTTCACTATGTGTAAATTGAGAAAAATGAATCATTTAAGGTGGTTGGCAGAATTAAATAAGATAACGTCAAACTACCAGTCCTTGCTGACACACAGTAGGTATGTAAAAACAGGCCGCATGATTGTTAATATTTTCATTAAGAACTAAGTGACTGGGGCGCTTGGGTGGCTCAGTTGGTTAAGCGACTGCCTTCGGCTCAGGTCATGATCCCGGAGTCCTGGGATCGAGTCCCACATCGGGCTCCCGGCTCAGCGGGGAGCCTGCTTCTCCCTCTGACCCTATCCCCTCTCATGCTGTTTCTCTCTCTCTCAAATAAATAAATAAATAAAATCTTTAAAAAAAAAAAGAACTAAGTGACTGAGTAAACAAAAGAGACAATTTGGATTTCATATTATACATTTATTACACTCATGTTTATGTTACATTTATATATTTATACACACTCACATTTTATAAATACATTAGACAGTGGCTTGCAAAAAAAAAAAGAATAGTGGCTTATATGAATTTTTGTTACAGTATTCAAATGCAACTCACCTATTCTAGAAAAGACTCCATCACTTGTTCTCAATAAGGCAATGCCCTTGTAGTAAGTTTGCTAAGCTCCCAAGACGGGGAGATAAGAAATATTGTAGGTAGAGATACTTATCCCGTTGTTACATCATTTTTCTCTTACCCTAAATGCCATACCTGCTTATAAGTTGTCTTTCCACCAGTGCCTTCGGGAAAACTTCTCCTTCCTGAGACATGAGTTTTGACATCCAGTTGATGTTTTAAGACAAACTCTAAGCAGTTGGAAGAATTATTCTTTAAGCTTGCTTCTCTCATTTCATTGGAGAGTACTGAACTGTACTGCTAAAGAAAATATTTTTGGAGAGAGTGATCAAGGGTTTTGGGCACTATTGAAGCTGTCTTTTTGGTGGTAGTTTTCTGTATGAAATATTTTATAAGAATGGTGAAAGAGTCCTACTTGAAAATCTCTTTCTTTCTTTCCTTTTTTTCTTTTTCACTTTTGTGACATAGTGTTTGGTGTGTATGGATGGTGTCTTCTCTCCCTGTGCAGGAATAGGGGCTTAAAACCTTCATCAGCTTGAATGAATGCATGTTGGGGCCCCTGGGTGGCTCAGTCATTAAGCGTCTGCCTTCTGCTCGGGTCATGATCCCAGGGTCCTGGAATCGAGCCCCGCATCGGGCTCCCTGCTCTGCGGGGAGCCTGCTTCTCCCTCTCCCGCTGCCCCTGCTTGTGTTCTCTCTCTCGCTGTGTCTCTTTCTCTGTCAAAATAAATAAATAAAATCTTTAAAAAAAAAAAAAAGAATGAATGCATGTTATTCCAACCCAGAAGTTATACCTTCATTGATCAAAAACAAAAATCCAAACAGGTGCCCTCACTGGGCTTACCTGCCTTCTAGAATTAGGCAGTGCTCTTCATCAGTGAACTTGATCAGTTTTCTAAAATAGCCAACAAAGTTTCCCTTTTTATCAGCATTGTTTCTTGAGAATATAAAAATATTGTGCTGGTGTGGAGGCCCATATCCTTACAAAATTATTTTTTATCCTACGAATGACTTTTCACATGATTGACATATAAGAAAATAAAAGCCTCTCTATACCCTGTGTTCCCCTCTGTATTTCTGTGTTTCTTATGGGTAAGAAATATGTAATATTACAAGGTAAACAGCCAAAGTATCCTGTAATTGGGCTTGCTTATGTATTTGAATAATGTAAAAATAAAGTATATGTGTAACTGTATGTCAATGTTAGTTTAACGCTTTACTAATGGTAAATGATGAATGAAATTATACATTTTGTATACTTTTAATTATTTCTGTAGATAGTAAGAAATGATAAATTTGCAACTTAAAAGTTTTCAGTTATGTTTAGATCTCCTAAGTCACAGAGGAATAATGATTGATTTTTCTATGCCGTTATACAGTATGTACCAAGATACTGCATATTTCAAGAAATCATGTTACAAACAAATTTCAGAAAATCATCTTCTTGAAAGTTTCTTTTTTTTCCATAAAAGTTACATCATCTTTGCATTTCCTTCTTGAAAGATAAAGTTTTACCTGAAATGTGAGAGAAATTTATTTTAAAATATCACAAGTAGCAGTGATTAGCACTTAATTATATAATTTCCTGTTCTTAAATGATTTCAGATATAGGTCTTATCTTCTTGGAATTACTGTATTTTTATTAGGAGCAGGGACTTTTCAAGGCACCATCCATACACCAAACTTAATGTACATGGCAACTTATCTAGTTCCCAGAACTAAAATAATATTTATTTGGTCTGACCATAATTCGGCAATGTTTTACATAGGCACTCAATAAAACTTGTGAAAATAGAAGCAAAGCAAATATTTGTAAAATAATCTAACATTTAGGGGCGTCTGGGTGGCTATTCGTTAAGCGTCTGCCTTCGGCTCAGGTCATGATCCCAGGATCCTGAGATCGAGTCCCGCATCAGGCTCCCTGTTTGGCGGGAAGCCTGCTTCTCCCTCTCCCACTCCCCCTGCTTGTTTTCCTGCTCTCTCTATCTCTCTCTGTCAAATAAATAAATAAAGTCTTAAAAAAATAAATAATCTAACATTTATATGAAACTTGAAAAGCTTAAAATGGTAAAATTATAGCCTCAGAGTATGAAAGTTAAGCAGTATTTTATTGTAAACTACTTTGTTTACTAGATGCAATTCTAAAAACTTGTATAAAGGTTTTCTTGCTAACTACATTTCCTTGTTTATATTTTTCATATACCTCAAAGTAAAAATAATTCAAATTCAGAAAAGAAAATCATACAATGAGAAAAAACAGAAATGCTATATATATTAAACCTAATTATGAATAGCATTATCTTCCTAAATTAAGAGCAATTTTTACAAAAGACATAGTTCCCTGAAAATCCTGTTCCATTATATAAGAAAATTTTATCTTAATTATAAAATAAGCATTTCTCAGAATTATTAAATATAGAGTGCATCAATTGTTTTGCATAAAATCTTTCCTGTAGAATCAAAGTATAATGTATGCAATATAATCCTATTTTTGTAAAATTCTCTAAATCAGTGAGATCAATATAATCTCATTTTGATTGTAAAAATGCCCTATACATATATAAGCATATATGTTCACACTTTTTTCATAAGTGGGAACCAAAATGTGGAAAGATAGACACCCAACTAATTATATGAGGCCTGAATTTTGAGGTAAAGTTATACATGAGGTAGGTTAAATTATACCGGGATAAAAAGTAATTCCCAAATCTCAGGGTTTCAAATCTCAAAGATGTTTTTCTCACTCCTGTGATCTTCTCATTCAGGCAAGGGAGTTCTGCTCATTAAGACAGCCTGGACGATACAGCACCCCCCATCCCATGTGCTGCTGGTGAGTGAGTCAGAAGGAAAGAGAAGTTATCCTTTTACCTTCGGGGAAATGCTCTGGCCAGGAAGTGACATCTTCACACACAATTTACAAGACAGAGTTACCGTCCTTTCCAACTACAAGATGGCCAGAAAATGTAATCCTACCACATTCCTGGAAGGCACAGAGCCATACGTAATGGTGACCAGCGCTAATAACTACCGTGGGGAGCAATTGCTAATTTGTTTTTTTCATTCTTGCTATGAATTATGTTTTTCACTAAAAATATAGAAGGCACCCTGAAAATTGATAAAACAGAGGCAATTCTACTGTCATCATTCCTTCCTCTTCATCACTGTTGCTTTAATTATATAGCAATGTAGAGATGCAGATATGGATAAATATATATATATATAGACATTAAATAGCAATGTAGAGAGGCAGATATGGAGATATATATATATATATATATTATATAGCAATGCAGAGATGCTGGTATGGATAAGGCAAATCTGGGCTTCACTAAGCACCTTCTCTATTTTCACATTCTGTTAGGGAGGTGCTGTGATGCAAAATATATGACATAGATGCCCTCTCAAGCGGCTTTTGTTCCAAGAGTGAAAGAAGGTGATGTAAGAACATAACTTGTACATGCCACAAACCTAAAGCAGGCTGGGAAGCTTTGCTAATAGAAGAATATTGAAATAAGTGTAGGATTTAATTAACACCCCAGATCCTGGCCCATACTTTTTTTTTCCCCGTGAGGGTAGTTGTAGCAAAAACTGGAAGTGATGTGCCTTGTTCTACTGGAAAGAGGTGGTGTAAGCAGATCAGTTTAAGTGAAGTGAAGGACTCAAAAAATCTGTTAATGATCAATAAATTTAGAAAGATTGAGGGGCCACCAAAATTTCCCAACGAAGCTAAGGAATGTGGACTTCATTGGTCTAGAGCGTCTAAAGGAACGAAATTCGCAGGCATATGGCATTAAAACTGAGATACATTGTTGATATGAGACTACATTCCCTAACTATGAAATGGGTAATAAGAAGCAGACATTACATCAATTTTCCTCCCTAAACTGCCATTCCAAGCAGTGATTTCAAGGTCTCAGTGATTCAGGAGATCAGGATCAAGGCACCAATGGAAGAAAAGCTTCCTTCCACTTCCCTCCCAAATCACCATGACGCTGTATGTACAAATGAAGTGAATTCAATTCACTGCATACTCTAAGACTATTTCAGGAATCTGAATAGTAATTACTTTTCCCAATGTAAGAAAAAAAAATGTGTTCAAAGCTTGTTTGTTTAGGAACTAATTAACCATTTGAGGAAATTCAAGAAATAATGAGATTGTTAAACTAATAGCACATGATGAGCCCCCTTTTTTTTTTGGATAGGAACTTATTTTATCAGAAAGTTTTTTAAAATGCACTTAAAACCAGTTTATATATGTTTTTGGCTCTTTTAGAATGCTCAAATTCAAACAAATTATTTTATTCTTATTTTATGGAAATTTTGGTTTATTTGCTTATTTGTTTTTACCAGTTTGGAAAGGAATTATTTAACATAAAAAGGGCTTGCATATTTTATAAATGCATTTTGATTGTGTTCTATATAATACACATTATTTAAGTTGACATGCTTGCTATAATTTGTCCCGCGCTATGAGGGATTTGCATATACTCCAATTTCCACCAGGAATAAATGTTATTAAAAGTATTTATAAAAGATATAATCTTTCACATTCACCTGATTTAAAGTATTTAAATATAAATTGAAATAGATAATTTTACTTGGTTAGTTTTAACTTTTTCAGCTGCAAAATGTCATGATACAGGTCTATCATTGAGAGTAAAAAATAAAACACATCCAAACTAATAAGCAGGTAACTTTGAAATCTCTGAGTTAAGATCCTTTTTAGGTATCCACGGATTCTTCTTCATGAATCTGTGATCATATAAGAAGCTTCTTGGGTGCAGTTATGATTTGAAAAATTTAAGAAAAAAGTAATTCTCTACTTCTAACTATGGTAGAATATAAAGTCTCTCTTTATGCGTGACGTTTGAAGCAGCTAGTGAAAAGTTAAGACACTACAAGTTAAAACAACAGTGAAGTATTAGACTGCTGTATCTCTTTAGAAATTAACTATCAACTCTTATTACCAACATATTTTTTTAATTTTATTTTATTATGTTATGTTAGTCACCATACAATGCATCATTAGTTTTTGATGTAGTGATCCACGATTCATTGTTTTCAACTTTTGTGCTTAGAATCTCATTCTTTTTTTTTTTTTTTAAAGATTTTATTTATTGACAGAGAGAGTCACGGTGAGAGAGGGAACACAAGCAGAGGGGGTGGGAGAGGGAGAAGCAGACTCTCCGCTGAGCAGGGAGCCCGAAGCGGGCCTCGATCCCAGGACCCTGGGATCATGACCTGAGCTGAAGGCAGACACTTAATGACTGAGCCACCCAGGCGCCCCTAGAATCTCATTCTAACTTTATTCTGATTTGATTTTTTTGTAACATGTTAAGATCACATTGTAAGACATTCATTGGCCTTTAGCCAAAAATAATAAAATTCTGACCTGACCTGCCTCTCTTTTGAAAAGTAGAAAAGATCCCAAGAGATTGCAATTTTAAATCTCACACTTAATTTCCCATTCCCTTCCTATAAATCAAGCTTCTGTAAAATAGTGAGTTATACCATTCACATTTCTGCAGATACTAAAATTCCCCATTCATTTTCCAGTCTGCATTCTTCAAGAAAAGGGATGTTAGCAGAGATTGTTAAGAGTTGTGGTAGTCAAAAAGAATTGGCAGGATTTCAATTTGTAGAACTTGTTGACATTCTGCCAATTCTTTTATTAATACATGTTGCTAAGCAGAGCTGAAATTCAACCAGTATGTTCTAGCATAGCCATACTGATTGTTAAGATTTTGAAATATTTCCATTCCACTGGGTAAATAGTCACTACTCAATGCCTTCTAGTATCCCCTTCCCCACTCTGATTTACCAGTTGGTTTCTTCCCCCCCAGAACCCCCTCCAGCCCAACTGACTATTCTGCATCTACAAAATAATGTTTAGCACTGTAAGAGGCCTTTAGGACTTTGCTCTAACTAGCATGTGGATGGCTTCTAGTTTGATTAGTCGCTCTATAACAGTTGCTGGAAACTTTAAATATAACTCTTGCTTTTGAGTATGTTTTTAGGCATGTGTAACAGAAAAGGAAATGTGGGAAAGATGTCTATAATGATTCAATGCAGAAGCAGTGGAGATATCTCACAATCAGAGTTGGAATATTGCCTGAAGCTTGTTTGTCAACATCAACAATTCTCCTCCCTGCAATTATCAGGTCCACTGCTTTGTCATTCACAGAACACTTCTTGATGGCTACTATCTCCCAGACATTGTGGGTGAAAGAATAAGATGATGAATTTTTGTTCAGAAAGCTGAATCAAGAAAAATAAAGCTGACATAAAAAAACCTGCAATGGGAAGCAGGTGTATATTAAGCCCAGTTAGGGTGGGGTTAAGGGAGAAAGTGGGACTGGGTTGCCAGTGCATCTCTGAGCCAAACTTTTATGCGGGCTGTTCAATTAGTTTACTTATTCATTCAAAGTATAATCATAAAACATGTATTCATATAGGACTCAAGATATAGAATAAATAAGAGAGGTATTTTCCTCCCCAATATTACTTACAAACCAACAAGAAAGACTCAAATGAATTACATAATTACAAAATGTATAACAATACTTTTAGAACTAACTCATTGAAAATTTTAATGTGCTTGTTTAATTTTTCCTATAAAAACAAAGACCTTTATTATTAAAACTGATTATTGTTTAGAAGAAATAAAGTCTTGGGGCGCCTGGGTGGCTCAGTTGGTTAAGCGGCTGCCTTCGGCTCAGGTCATGATCCTGGAGTCCCGGGATCGAGTCCCGCATCGGGCTCCCTGCTCGGCAGGGAGTCTGCTTCTCCCTCTGGCCTTCCTCCTTCTCATGCTCTCTGTCTCTCATTCTCTCTCTCTCAAATAAATAAATAAAATCTTTAAAAAAAAATAAAAAAAAAAAAAAGAAGAAATAAAGTCTTTTATAGACAACTATTTTCTATTTATTTTTCACTGTCTTTCTCTTATTTACATGCAAATAATACACTTAGCCATTTTTAAATGAAATGTAAAATTTATTGAGTAAAAGCATGTCTGTACATTGCACCATTCATATTTTTCTGTGTTTATTCTTCAGTTTGTTTAAGAGCATCTTCATCATTTACCCTGTATGGAAAGGTAAGTGTCCAATGACTTGCTCAAGGTGATAGAATCAATGATAGACTCGCATCAAATCCCTATTGACTGATTTTTTTGCCCCAATCGTTTTCTTTATATCCCACTTATCAATTGATTACTCTTAGTTTCAAACAACTATGAGCATTTTCTCAAATCTCATTTGGCTACTACATCACTACTGCATTCTGGTCTCTATTTTAAGAAAGAGAAGACAAGTGATCATAATTGTTATTTCTCTGGGGAGTAACAAGGGAGATATGATTCTTTTTTTTTTTTAAAGATTTATTTATTTATTTATTTGAGAGAGAGAGAATGAGAGAGAGCACATGAGAGGGGAGAGGGTCAGAGGGAGAAGCAGACTCCCTGCTAAGCAGGGAGCCCGATGCGGGACTCGATCCCGGGACTCCAGGATCATGACCTGAGCTGAAGGCAGTCGCTTAACCAACTGAGCCACCCAGGCGCCCGGGAGATA
This sequence comes from Neomonachus schauinslandi, assembly GCF_002201575.2. NCBI lineage: Eukaryota > Metazoa > Chordata > Mammalia > Carnivora > Phocidae > Neomonachus > Neomonachus schauinslandi. The sequence continues at coordinate 113,774,057 of NC_058409.1, forward strand.
TGATTCTTTACTGAGCGACTGCAGTGTGCTAGATTATACACCAAGGGCAGGATAATCACTCTCAATAACTGTGAGAAGATATCACCTCCAATTTACTCTGATGGAAGTTAAGAGAGATTGAGAATTTGCCTAAGAGTTCAACGCTGCTAAATGACACAGTTAGGATTCAAGCCTGCCCAGTCTCTTAAGACCTTTATACTGACACATGGAAGTTGATTTTCCCCTTATATTTAGTAATATCTATATGTGCCCTAATAGTATTTATTTGGAAACATTCTATGTCTTTATTGGATTTGTTTTGTATTACATGTTCCTAGAATAGCCTCCACTGTAGTGATAGAGACTACAGTAGGTATTATAATCATGGCATTGAAAGGGACTTTGCAAAATTGATGGTGCGTAGCCATTTAGTTATTGAGGTTCTTCCAGTGATCATGTTGATTCCATGTTTGAACAACTTAATTGTTTCGAGTTTTGCTGTAACTCCATTAGTACTACTTCCTCCATCGGGAACCATGTAGTTATGATCTATAGAAAACCTAGTATGTGACATAGGTTTAGCCAATGGTATTTTTAACCATCACAAAAGCCATATAATGTAAGCTTTACTATTTGTGTGTGTGTGTGTGTGATACTGGAATACTGAGGGTGCAGCAACTAAAATAACAGGTAGTTCATGTCTGTACTAGAACTGAAATCAGTTCCCTTTGACTATTATGCCATACCACTACTCAATTATTAGAACAAATGTAAAACTCTTAGGGAAAATGGTCCATCAAATATTTGAAAGCAGCAATCATATTTTCCCCTAAATCTTTTCTCTTTCAGGCCAAACACACTCCGTATGCTCATTATTTATACGAGCTGGTCTCCAGGACATTCAGAGCTATTGTCAATTTTTGATCTCAAAAGTCAGCACAGTTCCTCAATTGTTGACTCACTGGTACATAATAGAGTGGGAAAGTTCAATGCTAGTTCTTCACTAAGCAGACTGAAAGCATACTTTTTCCTTAGCTTAGTTTGGCAAGCCCCTTGTTCATTATATCTTTGCAATGAGCTAAATATCTTACCTCTTGTTTTCAATTAATTGCTATTAAGCAAAGTCTCCCTGGTCCTATATATTTCTAGTTTGACCATGAATGTAAGAATTTAAACTTACTTCCTTTCAATTCCATCTTTTTAGATCTTGCTTGTGGCTTCCCATTCAGTGACTGAGCTATTTCTCTTCAGATCTATGACATCTGAAAAACTGACATATATATATATATATGTATATGTAAAAACACACACATATATATATGTACTATATTTCTTCATCTGAAGCTCTTAGAACAGTGTTTTAAATTGAGAAGTTACATGTTCAGTCTTATCTTCTAGAACAATAAAAGAGCCTAAAGGAGGAAACTCTGGTCATTCAATGAGAATGGTACGAAATTGGAAAGCACAGGTAAGTCATTCCCTCTCCAATTATTTCCTGTGAACTTACAATGTGCCAAGTAGTGTTTTCAGTATTCATGTGGCAACAGTAAATGAAATGACAGAAATCTCTTTCTTCCATGGGCTTATATCCTAGTAGGAATTTACAGACAATAAACAAATAGGTGATGAAAACATGTAACATGGTAATAATGACATTTGAAAAGAAATAACCGGAGAAGCTGGGTAGGGAGTGTCAGGTATATGTGTGGGGTAGTATGGAGAGGTTTCTCCTCAAGTTCTTTTCATAAGCCTCTATCATGGTTATTGTGCTGCACCGCAGTTACCTGTGCTTTGTCTGATTCCTCCTTTAGGCAAGTTATTTTCCTGGAAGTGTTCTGTCTTACTCATCTAGACATTGCCAGCACCAAGCACCATGCCTAGCAAGCAGTAAGTCTCAATAAAGGTTTAATGGGTTAGTAAAAGTCCTTAAAATCTGAATGATAATAACAAAATAATAGCATAAATTGAGTGCTCACTATGTGCTGTGTATTGTGCTATTGTTTCATTTACTTCTCATGGCTTTATGAAGACATTTTTTTAAAATGATTATTATCACTTCCATTTTATGAATGAGGGAATTGAGTGTCTGTTAAATAATTTGAATAAAATCACATAGCAAACAATCAGTGGAAAAGAAATTCAAACCTAGGCTCTCTGTTTCCAAATCCCATGTCTTACAAGTTTCTGCCACATAGCACAGATATAGACACCTTGTCAGTCCCCATATGGCTAGAAATTGCATAAGGAACTAGCAGAAAGTATGATCTCTATTAGTAGAGAAAGAATTTAGTGCAAGTAGAAGCTGAAATGAGGCAAGTCAAAGTCTATCAAGCCAACAAGTTCAATTTACTCATTCAAAATAACCTAATACCCAAATAATTGTCTCTAAATAATAGATTCTACTGTGGTGGATTTAAGAACAGAAAAAAAATGAGAAACAGGAGGACAGAATGACAGAGCATTTCCATCCCTATACTAGAACCTGAAGTATCTGCTTTTCCTTTTCTAAGGATGTGTAATGGTGGGGGATGGGGAACGTCAGGCAGAGGCCACATTAACAATTGATAAAATGTACAAATCCAAACAGGGATCAAGGAATCATCAGGCTCTTATTCATTGGTCAAGCAGCAATGGGGCTGATTTTAGTGATAATTCTACTACCCTGGCCAAGCTGCAGGCACATTCCTAAGGGAAATAAAATGAAGTGAGGGCAGTAATAAGCAGAAGCAGCGGGAGACAGATTACACTATAGAAATGAATAGCACCTTGTCCCAGGGTTATCTTTGCTCATTGCTCAATTCTTTTGCCCCTGAATGAAGCAAAATGGTGGATTATGAGGACCATTGCCTCAACCGTGGCACTGAAAAAATGGTTGAATGGCATCTCTACATCTTAGATTTAAAATTAGAAACTTTGAGAAGTCTACTTGGGCATATGGATATTTGTAGAAATACTCCATAATCACACACTCTGTGTATCACTTTGCTTTTAAGATTAACACTGCTTTTCATGAAGACATTTAAGCTACTTTATAGCAACATTGGCAACTCATCCCCTATATTTTGAATTAAAACTTCAGGGCTTCCAGAATAAAGACATTTGAAATTATAATGGGAGCATTGCAATCACTTCATGTGACTGATGAAGTTACAAATCAGAATTTTTATTATAAATCTTATTAGCATCAGCACATTGAAAAAGATTTAATTTCCTCATTTAAGGGAAAAAAAGTAAAATCTACTAAACTTTAAGAATCATTCTTGGTTACTTTTTATACATACTCTTCCATGAGAGTGTATGTGATTCAAAGAGGCCTGTAACTAAGTGTTGGGTTGTTTGTATTATTTAAATAATATGGTGATATGTTTAAAAACATAGAGAAAAGTCATTTCAGAACATTAGATGAGAATTCACTGCAAGTTACTTTTTGTATTAGTTTACGAAGACCATCACAACAAAGTACCACAGACTGGGTAGCTTAAACAATAGAAACGTAATTTCTTACAATTCTGGAGGCTAGAAATCTGAGGACAAGGTATCAGCAAGGCCTCTCTCCTTGGATTGTGGATGGCTGTCTTCTCCTGTGTCTTCACACGGTCCTCTTTCTGTGTGTGTCTGTGTCCTAATCTCCTCTTTTTATGACGACACCAGTCATATTGGATGAGGATCCACCCCAATGACCTCATTTAACCTGAATTACCTCTTTAAAGACTCTGTCTTCAAATACAGCCACCTTCTGAGATACTGGGGATAGGCCTTCACCATATGTATTTGGAAGAAACACTTCTAGCCCGTAACACTTATTAATGAAGTTCTCCTAAGAGAAACTGCTGGTGAAGATGTGGTGGAAGGAAAGTTCTCACGAACTTTGGAGGGTAACTTGACAGTCAAGTCAAAGCTACTCATATGCTTCAAATGATCATTTGTATTTCAGAGGATAGCTATTAAAGAATTCTCACAGCTACTTTGAATGCTGAGACATGCTCAAATATATTCACTATTGCCTTATTTGTAATGACAAAAACTTGGAGCAACTCAAATGCCTATAATCATGGAAATGAATTATTTCACTTACTACACAAATTTTTGTTAAATACCTATATTTTGCCAAACTCTGTTACAGATATACATATATCATCAAACAAAACAAAAAATTCAGGATCTCAGTAAATAAACTGCCCTACTTTCATACAGTATTATACTATAAAATATTATGCATGAACTACATTAATATATAATAACATGATTAGCATTTTAAAAAATAATGTGGCGTGAAAAGGTAAGTCGTGTATGTAATGTTACATATTGTGTAAAACATTAAAGGGACATTTAGAAATAAACACAATGTGACATTCTACATAGTTTAAGGAAACATTAATATTTAATAATGATATAAATTATGTTCTTAATAAAAACATGTTTTATGACAAGGATAACCTTCTGAGAGAAGGAGGCAAAAATGAGATTGATGAAGGGTACATGAGACACATCAGTTTTATCTTTAAGATTTTATTTATTTAAAAAGGAAAATAATATGTTGAAACAATGACAAAATAGTGCTAATATTTGCCTAATTTATTTGATGTATTTAGTTGATGATGCATTGTTGATGTATTAGTAGATTATATACATCTGGCTGCTATCACCGACACATTAAAATCACAGGGTCTTAATATCTGAGTTGGCAGAGTAGCTTCACTCTACAAAGAGTTCAGAGGTCTAAGACTTTCCTATGTGATTTCTTTGATATTCTTTGTTCTCTTGTGCCAAGATAAGTACTTCAGGGGGCGCCTGGGTGGCTCAGTAGGTTAAGCATCTGCCTTTGGCTCAGGTCATGATCCTGGGGGCCTGGGATTGAGCGCCATGTCCTGGGGCTCTCTGCTCAGCGGGGAGCCTGCTTCTCCCGCTCCCTCTGCCTACCATTCTGCCTACCTGTGCTCTTTCTCTCTGTGTCAAGTAAAATAATAAAATCTTAAAAAAAAAAAAGATAAGTACTTCAGCTTCCACCGGCATATTTGTATTCCAAACAGCAGGAGGAAGGAAGATAAAAGAGAGCATGTTTCTTCTCATTAAGAGCAAAGCCCAGAGGCACTTGGATAGCTCAGTTAAGTGTCTGCCTTTGGCTCAGGTCATGATCTCAGGGTCCTGGGATCGAGCCCGTGTAGGCTCCTTGCTCAGCAGGGAGTCTGCTTCTTCTTCTCCCTCTGCCCCTCCCCTTGCTCCTTCCCTCTCTCTCGCTCACTCTCTCTCTCAAATAAATAAATATAACCTTAAAAAAAAAAAAAAACACAGTCCAGAAACCATACATACCACTTCTCTTTGTATCTTCTTCACTAGAACCTAGCTGTAAGAGATATTGGGTGTGGTTGCCTTTACTTGGGTGATTATAGGCCCAAGATAATTTTATTATCATGTAAGAGGTGGAGAACAGTTATTGGAGCACAACTATCAGTTTCTGCTATAAGTATTTATACGAAGAATTGTTGTTTTTTTCATTAGTCTATGTGATTTTTCTATATAGAAAATCATATAATTTGAAAATAAGTACAAGAGGCATCTTCCCTTCCAAGCTTTACATATATGTTCCCTTTTCCAGTTTTACTGCATTGCTCATGACTCCATTACAATGCTGAAATAGGAGGAGTGGTGGTGGGCAATTTTGTCATTCAACTTCCTTCTGTGGAAGCACAAAATTTTATTATTAACTTGTTTTTAGTATGATTTCTAAAGATTGCTCTAATTCCATGGAGAATAGATCTCAGAAAGATGGGATAGATGTATAAGCAGGAGATCAATGAAGAGGTTACTGTGAAATTCCAGGCAAGAGACAGAGCTGGTTTAGACCAGAGAATGGTTTGCAGTGAGGATGGAGAGCATTGCTTGGATTCCAAATGGATTTGGAGGGTGGAGGGAAGTGCTTGGATCCAAGATTTATTTTACAGATAAAACCAATAATATTTGCTGGTAAGTTACACTACTATAGATAGATAGGTAGATAGAAAGAAAAAATATATATACATAATATATAAATATGTAAAATATATATAATGTAGAAAATATAAATATATAATACAAAAATATAAATATATATATAAATATAAGGAGGAAAATAGATTTTCTACATATAGAGAGAAAATATAAGGAGAAAATAAGAATAAGTAATGATTTGTTGGTTTGTGGTTTAAGCAACTGAATAAATTGTGATACTTATACTATTTGAGATTGGAAGGACATGGGAAAACTCAGAAGGTGGGGATGGAGGGATGAATTAAAAATTATGTTTTGGCCTAGCTATGTTTAGGATGACTATTAGAAATTAAAATAGAGATGTCAAATCAGCCTATGGAAATTAGGGTCTAGCATTTAGGGGCAAGAGCTTGGTTAGATATATAAGTTTTGAGTTTTCATTGTATAGATGTATTTAAAGTTAGAAACTTGGATATAAGCATTATTGGAGTGAGTACAGAGAAAGAGAGAACTAGAAACACTGAGGACCTCAGAGTATAGAGATCCAGATGAAAGAGAAAAAAAGCAGTGTGTGAGTGTTATTTGTAGCTACAGGGAGGGAGGGAAAAACCAGGAGAGGCCGTGTCCTGAAAACTGGATCAACCACGTCAAATGCTGCTTGGAGGTTGAACAAAATAAAAACTGGGAATAGACCTTTGGATCTGGCCCCATGGGGGTTACTCACTAGTTTGGAAAGTGCATTTTTAGTGGAATACAGGAAATGGAGGTTTAATTGGATTCAGGAGAGGAGAAAACAGAGGGAGTTAAAAGGTGGAAGCAGTGAGAATAAGGTCCCTCTCTCGGTAATTTTTGCAATAGAGGGAAACGAAATAAAAGTTATTGGATGGAGGCAGATGCTGGGCCAAGAGAGCTTTTTTTTCTTCTTTTTAACAAATGGGAAACTTAGATTATGTTTCAACTTGGTGAGAAAATCCGAGGGTAGGAGGGAAAACAGACGAGAGCCAAAGCAATGAACTTAAGATAAGAAGGAATTGGAATCAATACTTATGGTAGGTTTGGCTTAGAGAGGAACAGGACAGTTCTTTTTGTAGCAGCAGGGAAGACAGAAAATATAGGTGCCAATATGGATTGATGGATTCAGAAGAGAGAAAATGAGAACATTCTCTTCTGCTTGCCTTGGTTTCCCAGGGAAATGAGATCCTTGGATAAGAGCGAAGAGAAGAGAGGATCTAGATGGGTGAGGGGAGAGGGGATGCTGTAAAATATTCATCTTATGGAAAGTGTGGGGGAAATTGGATGTGGAAATATGGAAGGATTACTGGAGGATCACACGGATTTGTGGTCATAAATATCAAAGGAAATAATGCATGGTAATTGTTTTTCTCCCCATAGTTTCTCCTAATTCCATACAATGGGGAATGAAATTTGCTGACTGTTAATCAGAGGTAAAGAGGGTCAAAGGAGTAGAAGACGTGAGCAGGGAGCAATCAGTACAAGAGGCACATATATGTCTTGCCTGGTATTAATCATCTCACATGTTTCTACAGGTGATTATTATCCTTTCATCTATACTAACCAATTCCTTGCTTTTCTTAATAGTTTTATCACTTACCTATGCACTCCTAAACAGTATAATTTCGTTTAGCTTGTTTGTGAACTTTATATAAATGAAATTATATCTTTTTATATTGCTTTCTTAACCCAGGACTGTTTTAGTTTTTAAAATATTCATATTTTGAGGAGGAGTTTATTTATTATCACTGTATAGTATTTAATTAAATGAAAATACCACAATCCGTTCTTATGTTGATAGGTATTTCAAAAACACTTCTTTTAGTTTAAGAATAAGAAAAAGTTTATTATACTGATGAATTCGTTCTCAACAGTAATAAAACCAAATCTACCTAGAAAAATTGCATAGCCTGCCAATAAAAGCAGAAAGAATATTATGAGTCCATAAAAATATAGATACAAATAGGATATTCCATATATCAGAAACGTAGAATAAATATTTACATATGTTATTCATTCTTTTTCATAATTGACTCTAGTGACAAAAGTTGTTTTTTTTTTTTTTTAAACAGATTTGAAATACCTTGAAAAGAATTTCTGAATACGGTAAGCTGTTACTGAGTTAAGTCTTACATCAAAGACTCCATAGTATAAGAATCAGGTCCATATTTTCAAAAATGTAGGATTGGAAACAACTGACCAAAAGTTCCAGCCTGTGTTAATAAGATTATGAGGAAAGTTGCTGAAGGCAGAACAACCCAGTGCATCTGGGTTGCACTGCGGCACTTTATTTGTAAGATATTCAAATATAGGATCAATTCTGTTTTTTCCCAAAATAACTGCATTTAGCTTTTATGGGACAGTAAAACTGATGCACTGAGCACATTGCTGGGAATTACGTGTCTGCTTAGCCATAACCTTTCTTCCTGAAGCTTCCCTGAATGGAGAGAGATAATTTGCAAGTAAAAGGCAAGTTAGAACCTGGAGAGCAAAAGAGCATTCACTTTCTAGTAAATACAACATCCTTTTTACCAACACTCTTTTTCTTCTTTGATTCCTGGAAAGATACATATGTTGGTAGTTGGTGCTCTGAAAATTCAGGAGACTTCTGAGGTTATTGTTTTTATTAGTTTGTCTCCTAGTAGTGTAGGAATTGAATTGTGAAGTGAGGAGAAAAGTCAAATTCAAATATATCAAATTCATGGTGAATTAAAAGAGCCTTCATGCCTGAACTATGGAGAGCCTAGATTTCCTACTCACAAAGAGAATAATGATAATAGCTATAAGGATGTAATAATTATATAATATATAGTGAGATGCCAGGAACCTCACTAAATGCTTTCTGTATATTATAAAATTTAATCTTCACACAAAGTTGGGAATTCGCGTTGTCATCCTTGTTAATACAGATATGGAAATAGAGGTTTGTCTAATAGAGCAAAAGCCCAGAGATGTTCTAAGGCAGGTAGAAGGAACTCAGCATGTGCTCTTGACCACATCTCACATTGCCACTCGGCACTCTATCATCTAGTCTGATTACTCTGTCTCCAGGGACCCCAAGTCCCTCACTCTTCCTGGACGCACTTCTTTGTGCATGGACTTCCTGCCCAGCTTTCAGTGCCTACCAGGTCCCACTTCCTCCATGATTTCCCCCTGACTAATCTAGCAACTATCAGTCTCTCCCCTCTCTTAACTTCTTCAGCAATTAGTCAGTAGCTGACCACACAGTTTAGCCAATTTTTTTATGTGTGCTAATTCTTGTCTACCAACCAGGTAATACTTCCCTTGACAGGGATGGTCTTTATTGCTTGTCACCCTTTACAGACCTGACTATAACACTGGCTACTTCAAATATATTCACCATTCATTATGTTCCAATTCCTAGGCTCTGAAATCTGAACTCCTAAAAATATAAAGTTTGATGAAACAAAATTACCACCTACAGGAGTTCAGGCTCTACTGTAGGAAATTTACATAAACATAAATGCCAAGTGGGACACTTTGTGTTACCGGATTCCTTCATATGTGGGCATCATGGCATTTGATCTCATGGCAATCCCGTGAGGAAGGTTGCTTCTCAAAGGAGCAAGCTGAAGTCTAGAGCCCAAAGCCACACCAACAGTGAAGGCTAGAGTGTAGGTCTTCTGGCAGTAGGTCCAAGACTTTTAACTAAAGCTGGGTATGTAATCAAGGGACTTCAACACAACCAGGGAATTGAGCACATATTCGTTGAACTCCTAGGTGCCGGACACTAAGTTGCTGGAGATACAATGATTGGTTGGTTTGAATTCTGCCAAAAGGAGATTTTAGTACAAGGAACTGGTTATAGGTGGTTTATTTAGCAGATGACCACAGGTAGCACAAGGGACAAGGGAAAGAAAGGTGAGTCAGGGTATGTGAGAAAACCTATAAGGAGGCAAATGGGGCTGAGTTCTACTGAAGACACTTTGAAAAAATCCCCAGAAACTTTGAGGCAAGGAGGAAGGAACATTTAAATATCACCTCTTATCTTGTCATTGGCTGAAGATTGCAGGGAAGAGGTAATATCCTTGCCACCAGTTCTTAGGTGCCTTTGGGCAGAGAAATAAAGAGAAGCAGGTGCATGAGGTGGGAAGATGTCAGCCTGTCAGGAAACTTTCTATCCCTGCAGCAGATGAACTCAAAGGCAGGCAGAGAGGATGGGGCAGACATGAACAGTGTTTGCTACCAAAACCTCAAACACGGATTTTGCTTTCTTGGAACTGAGGATTCCCAGACAAAAAGTTTAGGACAAGTGTAATGGGAGCACAGGCAAGGGAGAGAATAATCCGGATGTTCTGTGGTGTTGATGCTGGGCACGAAGTTTGCCATCCCCCATCCTTACTGTCAGACACAGGACATACAGATACGCTGCTTTACAACACCTCTATGAGTAATGCATCACATTCATAAATCAGGCACATTTGCTCTAGCATGCGAGTACCAATGATTCCAGAAGAAGTAAATGTTCTGGCTTGCCCTGAGGAGAAACACTTTATGTTCTCTCCACCCACATTCTTGGCCACAAACCATCAACCTAAAAAAAAAAAAAAAATCACTCTTACAAACATCAGTACCAGAGAGGTTTGGCAAAAAAAAATATATGAATGTTGGACTGGCTATAAGATGGTGTTGACAATTAAATTAAATTTCTTCCATCCCCTTCTTTCCATAGGTGTTGATTCCTAATAAATATCTCATACTTCAAACTCCATCTCAGCATTTGTTTCTGGAGAATTCAAGCTATGTAAAGAAACATGAGGTAAATAGTGTGCAATCTAACATGAAAAACCAGAATCAAGTTACTCATACAGTGTCATAGCTGGAAGGAATTTAAGAAATAATCCTACTCCAGTGTTTTCATTTAATGCAAAACAAAAAAGACCAGAAGAGGTCATCAAGTGAACTGCCCCAACTGGCAGAGACTTCAAGTAGGAGAATCAGTATTCTAAGTAGGTCAGTACGTTTAAATTATTGTCATTCCTAAATATGAGTTTTGGGTTTTGGTGTGAGGAAAGGTGAATGACATGAAAGAATAATCAATTTTTTAAAAATTAATCAATTTTATAAACAACTGAACAACTTCCATATAATACACCTGTATTAGATTATCTCAAGGTGATGAAACTAGTGCTCAGGGAGGTTCAGTGTTATTTTGTAACTCACACAGCTATTATGTGGTATGGTAGGGGCTTAATCCAGTCTACATTAGAATTCCTTCATTGTGACATTCTGTAACCTCAAAAGAACATGGGCCTATCAGCCATGAGTTAGAAAAATGACTGAATATGAAACTTATATTTTTTGGAGTAGAATTTAGCAGTTGGGAATCCTGTAGAACAATTTTATCAGCATATGATCTGTATGGGCCAGCCATATCAAGATTGCTGGAGATGGGGCATGGTAAAACACATTTTGATCAAGTGCCCCAGGGTGATTCTAATGCACACACTGAAGTTGGACAGCTACTGTTGTAGAAATCAATTTGTTAGTGTTGTTGAAAGGAGAGTTAAATCAATTCAAGTGATAGATTATAGATAGACACACTAATATAGGCAAAAGAGAAGTGCTTTACTGAGTGTATCTTTTTTTTTAATGTTTTTTATTCATTTATTCATGAAAGTCAGAGAGAGAGAGAGAGAGGCAGAGGGAGAAGCAGGCTCCCCACCTAGCAGGGAGCCCGATGTGGGACTCGATCCCAGGACCCTGGGATCATGACCTGAGCCGAAGGCAGATGCTTAACCATCTGAGCCACCCAGGCACCGTGAGTGTGAGTATCTTAATGGGGTTCTTAAAATGTTTGTATAGAATAGAGAGAAAAATTGGGGGGGGGCAAGTGTATTCATAGTTATGCAGCCCACTCAAGCTCTCTCTTCTCTCTGTTTTAGTGCTTGCTGACCTGACTTCCAACTTTCAATGACTAATGGGTATAACTCAGGTTATAAGTTGGATAACTCTGTGACATGCTTTCTACACTGACTTTCAGACTTTCTCCAGCTGACCAAAGTGGTGGCTGGCTTGATAACGCAACCTGTATTATCTATCTTCCTATCTTTCTCAGCTCCATGATTTTTTAACTCCCAAATAAATCCCTCGAAGGATCTTTCTTAAAATATCTAACACTTAAAAAAAAAAGACAGTTCATTTTTAATACTTATATAAAGGAAATCCATAAACAAGACCAACATTTAATATAATTTGGAAAAATGCTACTTAAATTTGACATATATGGTATCAAATTGCTATCCATTTCTTTTTAATTAGTAACCTGGAGACATACCGTAATGAGTCCTTTTCTCTCTGTGAAAAGCAATCTCCTTAAATATAGTAAATATTTTGACTAGACTAAATTTTCTTCTTCATATTGAAAAGTTCTAATTTCTTATATATATATATATAGATAGATAGATATATCTATATGTATATACACACATATATATTCAAACTCCTATGTTGTGGTTCTTTCATGAAGACTCATGTTATAGATGTCTGTGCTTCTGGTCCATTTTGAAATCTTGGAAGAAATTCAATCAGACTATAGATCTGCCAAAACAAAACACAGAAGTGAAATGGTGAAATTTTTCATCATATTGTCCAGATGATTTGATACTAAAATAATTAAATTCCTAGAAAGATTTGACAAGATATAAATATGATTATATGAGATTTATCTCATATTTCCAAAATGTTCCTTCTGTACATGTAAAAAATACAAACATATCAAATAGACTCTCACATACTCACAAACACACATGTATAGAAAGGGACAAAGGGCCATATAACCCTGGAAATACAAATAGCACATTATCGCTGATTAAGTCTAAGTTTAGGTGTTTTGTCTGGGCTTTGAATTTGAACTGTAGTACAACAATGTAGCCCAAAATCCACTTTGGATTCAATTTTGTAATTCATTGTCTTGCTAATTAGCAGTAAGATTTTGAATTCCTATTTAAAAAATCAGGCTTTGTAAATGCCTAAGCCTCAATTGTATATGCAAATTTCACACATTTTCATGCTGTGTGGAATAACTGCATATGCAAACAGGTAATTTGACAGTTAATGATTCATTTGCACGTGCAAACCCACAATTTTAACATACAGATGCCAATTGGTACATGTAAATAATATTCCACGTGGGCCGGATTTGCCTGGTCTCTTTTCTCTTTTTAAAGAAACCGACACTTTAAGTCATTTTATTATTACTACTAGTATTATTACAGAATATCTCTTAATATTCCAGAAATATTCAGATAGGAAAGTATTTTAAACGTGTTTGAAAGAAATACTCCTATTTGCCCATTTGATCTTCAAGAAAATAAGATGTGGTCATTTTAGTTCCAAACTTATCGGATACACTATACGTTCATGTGACACCTGCGCATGTTTGATTAGAAATATAAAATCATGACACAGCTGATTGAGTATTTGTCATCTTAACGCTTTTCAACTTGAAATGACATAAAAGCTTTTTTCTTCAAAAGACCAATATTTAAAGGGTGTTGATTTATGTAAATCAATAATTTATCAACTTGCTGTCTTTCCTTGCTGCCAGCCAGATGCTTCTCGCTTTGCTCGGCCAGACAATGTCAGCTGCGACACATAATGACCTCTGCTTCATGTAGAAATAAGAGCATAAATATTTTAAAAATCCTCTACAGGAAGTAAGGAGGGTTGGGGTGGGGGTGAGAGATTTTACCGGTTTATTGTGAGAGTAGAACAAGTCTACATATTTTATGGGTTGGTTTTATCAGAAGGGGAGGCAGGGACGTCTCTTAGCCTGATTTTTATCTCCTAACAAGGCTGACAGACCAAAGTCTTTTCATAGCAATTTGTTGAAGACATCTGGTGAAGCTTTCTAGGGGATGAACACACAGCAGAGTGTTCCTCTGGTATCAGTTGGCATGGCAACCAGTAAAAGACTATTCAACATCAGTAGGTTTCAAAAAGGTTGAGGCCTAGTTGAAAATCCATTTGGGCTCCTACCTGCAAAATTCTTTTGAAAATGCACTAAATCTTTTCTTAGGGCTCTAGAGACTGAACCAACATGTGCAGCGGTGGCACCTTCAATCTTAAATAATTTTCAAAACATGGGATTAATGATTCTAGTTACCAGAGGTATTACAGAAGATCTGGAATTACAGGCACTGTGCTGGGGAAGATATTAGTAGAAATATGGTTGTTGTTTCCTTTTGTGTCTTATCATACAGGAAACAAAAGTGTTACTTTCAAATTTCTATAAATTCCAAGTTAATAGGGTTAAATGAATGAAAGAAAATCTTTTAGGCTATTTGTAAAATCAAATATATTTATCCTAAAGAACTAAATGTGATTTTTAAATGCTGAAAGTAAATAATTTATTTAAAAATATTTGTGCCCTCAGAACGATTTAGTATGGAAGTTTATTTTTAAAGTTACTATTTTATGTTCAGAATATTCTAGTTCAAGGACACTTTTTATGATATTATTATAAACCAGTTTAAGTGATATGTTTTGCTGTCAATTAAGTTTTAACTATTTGAAAATCAGGCACTAAAGAGGTCTTTGCTGGTATACGTATAATTTTTATAAACTGTAACTAAGCTGATACAACATTAAAATATTAAAATAAAAAGTTCCCATGTTATTTTACCCCAAATATTTGTATCGCATTGTAGATTTATAGCTGGGATTCTAAAATGAAATGAGGGAAAAACAATGGAAGAAATTTCTATACACATGCCCTAAAATATATAACACGAGAAAAATACATCACAATGTGGTACATCATTGTCCTGCCATAAATTAGAATTTAAGTATTTCATTTAAATTATCCATTCAACAGAAGGTAGTCATCAAATTTAATTTTAAAATAAATTAATGTAAATTAAAATTCAATTAATAATGTTGTTCTTGAATGATTGGGTTTCCAATGGCCCATACAAATTGTGCACTGGAGTCAATAACAACCACCACTAACATCACCACAATATTCAGAACAAATCTATATCAATGCCAAGCCAAGTAATATTAGCGCTTTTCTCTCCCCAACCTCAGAGATAGTGTGAGAATTAACGAGATGACCCAGGAAGCTCTGTGAGTTGTTTGAAATCATGCCATGAGGCATGTTCAAGGAAGAATTTCTGTGTATAGTATATGAAAAATTGTGGTTACAGTATATTACATTCAATTGCTTTAGAGACAATGGAAATATTTGCAAGTGATAATTCAGTCTCTATCAGAGACAAGAAGCCAAAGGATCCGAATATTTGTCCTGGTTCCAACTCTGAACTTCTGAATGACAGAAGACCCCTTCCTCTTTCTACAATCTTAAATTCCCTCTCAGGAAAATGGGGAAAAGGAGGCTAGCCTTGCTTCTTCTACTGAATTGTGGTAAAGAAGGTACTTCTTGTGTGACAGAGTTTTGAAAAGTATAGAATTCTGAAGTATAAATTGTCTTTGTTGCTAAAAAAGTAAGGCCTGTATAAAATTGAGAATTTTGGAAAAAAAAATTTTTAACATAATCACATACTATCATTAACTATCTGAGGCATTTAGAAATTCAATACTTTTATAGCTTCCCCAAGGAGAGTTGAAGAACATTTTCTTCCCTGGGTCTACAAGCGAAAGGTGTTTCCTCGGCATGTTCTTGCTCATGCTCTCACTCTTTCTTTCTCTCTCTCATTCTCATCTCCCCAGCTCCTTGAAAATTGCCCAGGTAAGTACTGGCTACTGAACCATGACTACAAGGGAGCTGGAAAAGGAGTCTATGCTCACTCTCCAAAGTCCATTGATGTGGGGACCCTTTCTTTACAGTTGGCCAGTGCATGGTGCCAAAATACTGTTCAGTACCAATGACAGAACTGAGGCTGAATGGTTAGTTAATTAATTCAAAATTATAATGGTCATGAAAGAATTTAAATCTGCTGCCGTCTAGCTCCAATCTTACATATATTTAGGCCAATCAGAAAAGCCAGAGAAGAGGCTTTTTCTTTCATATTTATTCACACAAACAGTGAATGTTATCTATGGATCAATGAATACTATGGGTAAAAGTCATAAAAGGAATCTGTTCTGACTTCTTGCTCTTAGTCTCCCAAACGGACACCCCAAAGCTAATTTTAACAGTTCTCAGAATTCTAGGCTAGTCTTTAGAAATTTAAGAGATAACAATAGGTCATTGTTGCTAGAAAGACTATAAAACTCTTTAGTTAATCTTATATGGCCATGTGAGGGTTGGTCTGTACCTACACCTCTGCTATGAATAGTTAAACCAATGAACACTGTCAATAAAAGGCACGCAAACCTTCAGTTCTTCTGCTCTGTCCTACTTCTCATTTGCCAGCCCTTGGTAAATGGCTTTTCCCTCCCCTCCAGCAGATGGATTCTTCTCCAACCTTTTAACACAGACCTTCAGGTTGGTGGGTTGAGGGACAAAAGGTGGGAAGAAATAGGCAGGCAGCATGACATATGAACTTAATTTAAATGGACTAAAATAAATTTTTAATTAGAACATATGTTGAATACATAGCCCCAGGGAACTGACATTTGTGCTTCATGTCTTGCTAAACTTGTTTTTGATGTTACTGCAAGACTGAGTTTATCACCAGGATGGAGAAGTTCCAAAAGCCGAGGGGCTTCATCTGAACTTCCTTGTAATTATTTTTCAGGATGCCAGGAATATCCAGTCGCAAACCACAAGTGTTGCTCACCACTCAAAGTTTGGGTGGAAGAGAAATTTGTAAACCAGACTGGTATGTATTCCATTACACGCTGAGCCTTTAGATTTCTTGTTCCATCATAGCTTCAGCCACCATAGGCAGAGGACTACCTAAATGCTCCAAACCCAGACCTGAAGATTTATCTTGCACCCAAATCTGTCCACCTTTCCCCTACTCCATAATCTTTATTCTAGAAAATAGCAGCATCATCTACTCAGTGTTTAGCAGTTTACCACCCATAAAATGCTTTTAGCCATTTAGCTAAAAAATGGAGGGAGAAGGACAGAAGTCATGGGTCAAAAGCACACCAAGCTCAATAAATCATAAAGAGGGATAGTCTATTATGATAGTCTCAGAATGAGTCAGGTACCAGACCCTAGAAAACTCAATGATGTCAAGGATCATATAAGAAAATGGTAGTTCCTTAGATAGCCATGTGAACAGGGATGCAATACCATTTAGAAAAGGCTTTTGGGGAGATCTGGAGCTGGGCACATAAGCATATGGACACCCAGCAGATATGTGGAAGTGTGGAGATAGCATGTTTACTGCCTATGATCATCATAATGACAAACAGAACATAAGCAAGCTTTGGGAGGTCTTTGGGCATCTTCCTGGAGAAGTTTTCATGGGATGTAAAATTTCAAGAATGGGCAAGCTTTACCCAGAGAAACAGGAAGGACAATCCAAACAGAGGGGCCAGGGTTTCACAAACCTGAAAGATGACAAGGTACTGAGATAGTTTGCTCTTACTGGAGAAAAATTATTGTAATATAAATTAGTTTAGCTTTTTCACTACTGAGACATGCAAAGGCATGCACTAAAGAGCATATTTAATGAAATATTATTGGGTAATTTTTTATATTTGACTTGAAAAGTCCATCTCACTATGGAATGATAACAGTTAACTCAAATGATTGATCCGCAATGAAACTAAAGCTGTAGGATAATGCTTGGTGGAGAGAAGTGGCATGGGATAGTGGAGAGAACAATACCCAAGTTGACCCCTAGCTCCACTCTGCTGAGAACTCACCCAGAGTCTCAGTTTATGGTCCTAAGGCTTAGTTTCACTGTTTATAAAAGTAGCATAAAGATCCAGTTTATCTCTCTAAATTTCTACACCATAGTTGTTTTTTGTTTTTTGAGAGGGGGAGTTGGTGGGGGAAGGGCAGAGGGAGAGGGAGAGAGAGAACTTAAGCAGGCTCCATGCCCATTGGGGAGCCCAATATGGGGCTCGATCTCACAACCCTGAGCTCATGACCTAAGCTGAAATCAAGAATCGGGGGCTTAACCGACTGAACCACCCAGGCACCCCTATACTGTAGTTGTCTTTATTGGGCTGAGTTTTTGTAAAGATTTGGGACCATATTCATATTTCTTTGCAAGCAATCATTTATAAACTAAATAACTAACCATTATTCCAAGTGTGACTACTCTATATATTCCAACTTCAGGATAACATAGTCTAATGAAGTAATTAACTTTAACTAATGTTGATATTTGCTTTAGAGTGACACATTTTTCTACATTTACAAGAGAATGTAGGCACCAGAAAATAATTCATTTCCTACTTTTTTGAGTGCCACATTTGATTAATTTGATTTATTTGTTCTGTAATATACATGGATTAATTTACTCTACCAGTCAAATCACACACACACACACACACACACATATACACACACACAAATATATTCATTAGAAGTCTCAATATTCCTTTCAAAAAAGTGAGAGAAAATCATAGGCCTGAATTTGAAGTTAAATCCTGGGTAGTCACTAGAATCTAACAATAAAGAATACATCACCTTCACACTTCTATAAACTAGGACTGTTAACCGGCTTAGAGCCTCATTAGAACTGGACACTCAGTTTTACCACAGTATTGAATGGCTAAAATTCCAGTTAACAGTACCAAGATTGGGTTTCAAAGTATAGCTCTCTTGTTTGGCTTATTGCTCATTTAAAAATTTGAAATAGGTTCTTTATACAGTCATACTCTTTTATTTTATTTTATTTTATTATGTTATGTTAATCACCATACATTACATCATTAGTTTTTGATGTAGTGTTCCATGATTCATTGTTTGCGTATATCACCCAGTGTTCCATTCAGTACGTGCCCTCTTTAATACCCTTTAAACCCAGAGAACACATGAGAAAAAAATGAATAGGCTTTTACCTGACTTTAATTGACAAACATTTGTTAGGTACCAAGTAGGTTTTGTACCAAGAACTAGGAATATAGAAATAAATAAAACCATGAAGCCTTCTCCTCTCAGAGGCATTATTTAGGGCCGTGTGGAGGAGGGGCACCCATTGAGTGCAGCACAATGTCCTAAGCGCTAAGGGAGCATGAAATAGGAAGTGATCTGTTTTGTCTAAGAGGTCAGGGAAAGGTTACCCAGAGGAAGTGATATTTGAGCTGCAATTTAAAGGATGGATGGACCTTAGTTGGATGGAAAAGGGGCAGGGGGAGGGGAATTCCAGGAAGAGGAAAAGGCAGTTGACCAGAGAACATAAGCCTTTTTTGGGGAAAGAATATGAAGTAATCTGAAGATGTATTCTAGAATGTAAATTTAGAAAAACAGTCTGTGACCTTATTGTTGAGAACATTGGATGCCGTGTATGGACTCTGAAATTTATCACAGTGAAAATGGGGAGAGTGGGTGAGAATAGCTAGTCAGTCGACAATGTCCATTAGTGGCTTAAAGGAAGAAGAGTTGAACCAAGAGTTTCTCTCTGCCCTGTAAATTTGAAGTCATCATCTGGAGAACAAGGACTTTGGAGAAGGCGGTGGGAAGAGCATTAAAATAAACCCCCAGGGATGGGGCTGGCTTGCATTCCTTTAGTCTTTTTACTTAATCAATATTTACTGAGCAATGTACTACATACTGGGGGAAAGTTGGATTTAAAAAAAAAAGAGAAAAGATCAGTAGCTCTGCCCTTAAAGTGATATCCCAATAGTGAGGAGGGGAATGGGATAGAGGCAGAAGGTACCATGACAGTGAAATGTACAGAATATTATGGGAAATATATCTACCCTTGACCCACTGGAGAAGTTTCTCTGGAAAAGACAATCCTAGAGCTAAATCGGAATTGATGAATAAGAAGTAGCCACTTACAATCTGTGGCCCTGAGCCACATTTAATTTCTCTGGGTCTCAGTTTCCTCATTTATAAAGAGAGGGCATGAAGCTGGAACGGGGCGTCTCAATCCTGGCTGCACATTAGAATCACCTGGGGAGATTTTAAAAAATACCAATGCCTAGGACCCACTGCAGACTAATAGTAAATCAGTGTCTCTGGGAGTGGGGCCCAAGCCTTGGTGGTTATTTAAAGCTCCCCAGGTGATTCTAATGTGCGGCCAGGGTTGGGGATGACCAAATGAGATGATCTCTGAGGCCACTCTCATTTGTGACCAGGACAAGTAGAAATTGCAAAAACAGATAATTTGTTCAACAATGTCTTCCAGACTGTTAGCACTTCCCATTCCTGCACCTCAAACCCAGTGTCCTCATGCTACCTAGGGAGCACCAGCAAGATATTTAGTCTTGTACCCCATACCAAAGATTTTTCTCCATTTCAAATAAAAGATATGTGTGGCTCACATCCAATTTTATCAGAGAGTGGTCTCTATCTTTTTTGACTGCTTCTTAACAAATGTCTCCCAATTTCAGGCAAAGGGTTCTCCTGACTGAGCCCTAATTTGCTCTTCCCTATAACTGAGCCTTTTGTTTATAAAATTTTACATGTACTCAGTCCCCTTCCTACATGCTCCCTCCTATCCAAATTTTATCTAATTTTCCCAACCCAGTTCACTCACCTTTTACTATATGAAATCTGCCCAGACTTTGCTTTCCTGAGTTCATATCACTATTATCCAGTAATATTTGCATAACTCATTTATTTTAGAATCAATTTCATAATTAATTATTCCTTTCCCCGTAATATTTCTTATTCTTGTCTAAACTACTGTTCAAAATTTCCATCAATGTTTATCTTGTTTTGGAAGAATTAAATAGGAAAGAAAATTAAATAAGAAATGGAAAATTTAGTTTAATTAAATAAATAGGTGTAGAGGATGAAAGAATTTTTAAGCTGCCAGAAGCTATATAAATGTAATTTATTTATTTATCCATTCATTCATTTACTTGGTATCTATTTATCAAGGACCTACAATGTGCTGGTCTTATTTTAGGTGGTGGATATTTTGAGATAAAAAGGATCCCTGGAAACATGGATTTGTGAATTCTATGGGGAAGAACAGACAATACATAACATTTTCCATTTTCTCATTCTTGAAAATGGTAGGATGATACTCTTCCTTTTCAAAGAAAAACTAAATTGACTTCTGATTGTAGCAGAGTACCAAGAAAGCAGGATAACTCTATTGTGTTTGCTTTTAAAATGGTCATTCCTACTCTCTATCATATATCTATAACTTTCCTCAATTTGTGTATAGAAGTTCTGTCACAACTGATTAATATTTTGTTATAGCATTACATGTATTTTTTAAGGGAAGTAGCTTTAATGTCTTAAGTTTTCTGATATATATATATATATATATATATATACACTAGGATTTTTAAATTTCTCTTATTTTGTGTCAATCCCTCACAAATATTTCACAGGGATGACTGGTAGCTGAACATCAATTTGAATAAAACTTCAAAAAAATTAAACTGAAAAACACCTTTTTGCAGGTATAATAGTATAAAAAGTCAAGAGTCAAAGAGGATAATAAATTATTTTTTATATTTTGAAAATCTCCAAAGGAAAGGGCAGACAGCATCATAGAGTCAAAAGCATAAAATAAAAAGTTCTGTTAAGTTCCTTCCACACTCATGAGCATGGTGTGGTTTAAATTTGATGGAAAGCCACAAGCCATTTCTCATAAAATCAGACCCGGCTCGCCATTTCTGCTGCTGACAGCAAATGTCATTGCTGGGAAATAGGGCGGCAAGCTGCCGTCTCCAAGGCATCAGCACCTCTGAGACAGATGAGAAGAAGGGGCCCGTGTGTAAACAGAAATGACCTGTGCCCCCAGAAGAATATGTGTGACTTCCTGGAGCCTGTTTGTGTCTTTTTTGGTAGAAGGGTATCAGAACAATCTTAGGGGAAAGTATTCAGCTCCTTAAGACAGTGTGGCACATTATCAGAAAAGAAACAATACTAAAGCGAAGAAAAGAGTCAGAGTGTATACTATTTGAGTTCTGGTGGTGATTTTCCAGCCTCAAGGGCAGGTAATGAGTAGCCAGGAGCCATTTTTGCGCAGTGTGTGATACCCACTTGAAAAAAAATTGTGTGTGTGTATATGATTTACATGTAAACATTTACATAGTATATATAAAATACCTAGAGTCTTCTAGCCACAAACAGCTGGGTGTATATTAAGAAATATTATAATTTTCCTGTGAGCCTGTGTATGTGTGTGTGTATGTATGTATATGTATACAGCATGAATATATACACTATGTGAGTTTATATAATTCACATAGTATACATATACTGCTATAAGCTCTATAAAAATATTAAAATGTGTAGGCTGGAAATGTTCCCATATGTGTACACATCCAATCTATATGAGAGCATATCTGTGATCAATTTGTATTTCATGTTTTACCTAGGGATTTGTACTTGGGCAAAAAGGGTTACAGAGCCCATTAGCTGATCTGAATTTATGAGAGTGAATCTCTTGATGTTCAGCTATGACAGGAATTACTCTCCTCTAATGAGTAATAAATGTGGATAAGTCATGTGTCCCATTGGATTACTTGGCTAAAATCACATTTAGAAGATGGCTAATTGTCTAAAATTTATCCAAATTCAATACAAATTTTATTGCCACTAATTGCCTTTGCAGGTTTTGGAGCATTAAGCATATTTAAATGTATTTATCATAGCACTCCCGTGCACATGCAATGTATGAATAGAATAGTCATGAGTATCCAATTGAAGCTTTTCAGCTATTTTGGTAATTTAACATTAAGTTATTATGACTTAAAATATAACTTTCCATTTTTAGAACTGTAACAAATTGTGTTTTAAAATTAAATGTTTTTGTCATGGATAGTCCATTCTTCCTGTTTTGCAGTTTTGACATTACTTAATTGCAATATCAGTATTCCAACAAGTAAGAACATTATAACACTAACACCTGTTAGTACCATTGTAGACTCATGCAGATTGCCATTCTAAGTTGAACTCATGTACCCAGGGCCAGCACACTAAGTAAACTGTTTCTAAAACTTTTATGTATCCTAAAAAGAATCCTTTATTTGAAGCTGCAGATGGGAAATCGGTGTTTGATGTGGAAAAAACAAATTTTAAAATCATAGAAGAGGCATACACTGTTAGCAAAATAAATGAACCATCTCATAGCTAAATATGTACGGAAGCATCTATTTTTAAAAGATTTCTACAGAAATTTTAAAGTTTTTCTTTTATTGAGCAAGCTCATGAAAATAATTTTAAAAATTCAAAGAGTTTTTAGATGAGATACTTTTGCATTGAAATATTCTTTATAGTGAAAAAGCCCAAGGTAAAAATGATTAGATTGAGAGAAAGATAAAAAAGAGAGAGAATAAAATAAGTAGATATATCTTTTCTTAACCAAAAATTCAATGAGATAGTAATTCTAGGTCAAATGGCAGTTTGATCACATCTTCTGACTCCAAACATAGAAAATAATTGACAGAATACAACAATAACATATAAGTACATAGATGGATTTGTGGACCAAAACCAGCGAGGGAACCCATGGTGTAAGTAAGGACCACAGCTACACTATTCACTGGAAGCTAGACCCTAAAACCAGAATCTTAGTGAGGTCTCAAAGCCCGCACGAGGGTGGGGACGAGAACATGTCCTGTGTGCTGGGTATTCAGGACTGCGGGTGCCCACACGAAACTCTGTTCATGGATAGAACCTTGAATACCACTTCCCAGGCTGGGGGAGAGGTAGAATCACCCATCTGCACACTTGGTAAGCCTATGCTTTTGATGACTCAAAAACCTAGTACAGGGGGGCAGCACACTGGAGAAAACTCCTTGGGAAGATAAAATGACTAAAATGAATTAAAGCCACATGAAGAAGTCTAGGAACATGAAAAGAGGACGATGGACCCAACAATTTTAATAAATTCATATCCAAGGTAATAATAATAATGAAACAATTTGGAAAGGACTTTCCAAAGACTGTTTAAAATTTCTAGAGCTATGAAAGAGGGAATAGTCCCCATGAAATAAGAGAAGTACAACCCATGAAAAAGAAAGACATTATTATTTAAAAAGTATAGGCTTCTATGAAAAATAATCTTTTAGAAATATTAGAAACAAAAAGCATAGACAAAATATTTTTAAAAATAATAGATGAGCTCTTAAGTCACCTAGCAGCAACTAAAGAGATAGTGATTGGATTAGAAGTTAGAACCTAGAATAATAAACCACAAAGAGATGGAAATAATGTACCACAAACAGATGGAAAATCTGAAAGAAAAATTAAGATATATGTAAGGTTAATTAAGAATTTCCATTTTATATCTAACACTGCATTGGAAAAGAATGGGGATACATCTTCAATGGACAATATTCAAAGGGTTTAGGCTAAGAATTGTCCCTACTGAAATATTATTCATATTGAAAAAGCCCAGAGGTAGAATAATAATTTCAATCCACATCTGGCCACATTAAGGCAAAATTGCAGAATATCAAAGATAAAAAACAAAAAACAAAACACAAAACCTCTAAAAGCCACAAGAAAGAAAAGTGCTTACAAAGAAGGACAATAAACCAATAGCAGGTTTCTCATCAGCAATTAGGATGCCAAATACAGTAGGACGATAGCTTTGAAAACATTATGGGGAATAAAAAAAGAACAAAAACAGAAACAAAAAAGATTTTGGAGAAATAAAACACATAAGCTTTTTTTTTTTTTTTTTACTCAGCCAAATAATGATTTCAGAGGGATGATGTAATGAACATGTGTTATATTTTCTGATTGCCTCTCTCTCAGTCTGAACAAGAAGCAAGAAGAAAAATGAAAGTAGAAAGAATGTGTGGTAACAAGCAAATATGATAAAAAGGTATTAGTGAAGTCCAAGAGTAAATCTAAGTGAATATAGACCAAAATGAATTCAGATAATAAAATATACAAATCTGGGTATATTTAGCTAATGGAATCTTTGTTACTTTTTTAGAGTTTTCCAGTCTTTTTTGTAAATTCTCAAAACATTCTGTAAGTGGATTTAAAATAATATTAGAAACATTAACAATAGAAACAAAGCTAAAGAAAACCAAAACATAATAACAGAAAAAATGGGAAATAATCAGAGAATATAATAACAATAAAAATAGAACTTGTAAATAGTAGTATAAGTATTTAAGTAATGATAAAAAATTCTGGAGGGGAGGGGGTGGGGGTTGGGTTAGCTTGGTGATGGATATTAAAGAGGGCATGTACTGAATGGAGCACTGAGTGTTATATGCAAACAATGAATCATGGAACACTACATCAAAAACTAATGATGTAATGTATGGTGATTAACATAACATAATAAAAAAAAAGAAGAAAAAAATAACTACAGGGAAAAAAAGGAAGATAGTCTGAACACTTACAAAATTGGTGTTCCTAAACAAAAGACTAGAAAAAATAAAATAGAAGTAATAATCAAAGTCATGAGACAAGAAAAATTTACTAAGCTTAATAAACATCCAAGTTGTCAATTTATGCAGAAATGAAAACATACGTATACCAGTTACAGTCTCTGAAATTCAAGAATTAAGAAAAAAACAATTATAAAGAAGCAAAAAAGTTGCCCTTAAGAGAATAAAAATTAAACTTGATTGAGACTTATCTTTTACAACATTATATGTCAGAAGACAACGGATTAACCAAAGGAGAAGATTGTATGACTCAATTTTCCATGTCCTATGAAGTTGTTAACCTAGTAATTAATCAAAAGTTTCTTTTATAAAAGGATTCAGAAAGTATTTCACCTGAATACTTTTCCTGAATAAAGTCTCAAAGATTCTCTGTAATTGATTGAGAAAGAAACCAAAATAAGTTGAAAAGCCGTGCTAGAAAAAGACTGGTAATAATCATTGAAAGCAACCATATATTTAATTAAGCTTAATTTTGTATATATAATTTCAGAACAGAATTTAGATGTGAAAGTAAAAGAAGATGAATAATATAGAAGAAAAAAATAATGTATTCCTCTGTGTCTGGAATCTCTTAGTGAAACAAACAATACTAGGAAGTGGGTCAGGACAGTAAGGAAGCTCACATAAAGAAAAATTTAAAAGTTAGTATTTCATTCAAGACCTAGTAAGTAGAGAGTCATTGTCTTAAGACTTTAATGAAAAAGTAATCACTAAAAGAATAATATTCAGGATCTATTTTAATCATATTAGTATAAAGAATAAAGAAATCAATATTTGAAACAAATTATGATTTCTGAAAATAAACACAGAAATTATACAAAACAGAAGGCATAAATATGTGACATACATTATATGTTACATATCAGTTATGGAAATAAATATGAAGGAGTTAGCTCTTCTTTTGTAAGTTTAAAATTTCAGCTTCATTCAAAATTCAGAAATCTACCTGTATGCTATCTATAAGAGGTAAATCTAAAACAAAATGACATAAAAGAAAGACAATGGACAGTGACATATTATACAGTGTTAAACAAACAAACCAACAAAAGTAGCTGGTGTCCTATTCAGATACAACCAAGATTCTCATTTTGCTTAGGCTAGCTCTGGTTCTGGGGCAGTCAGAGGGAGCAAGGTGTTATTTCTTGCAAACGAAGAATAATATAACCATTAAAAAGAAAAAAAAAAATAGGTAAATAAGGGCAGACTGTCCAACCAGAAAACTTCAAATAATTAATTACAAAAAAAAAATTAAAAATGAGTTTAGTGAGTTACACGTTTCAGAAATCTAGGAGCATTTTAAAATATCAGTAATAATACAATGCAATGAGATAAACAATAGCATAGTAACAGGGCACCTGGGTGGCTCAGTCAGTCAAGCAATGGACTTGGTTTCGGCTCAGGTTGTGATCTCAGGGTTGTGAGATTGAGCTTCCTGTCGGGCTTTGCACTGGGCCCAGAGTCTGCTTAGGATTCTCTCTCTTTCTCTCTTCCTCTAAAATAAAGAAATAAATCTTAAAAAAGAATAATAGCATAATAGAATCACAAATCATACTTTAATTTTTCAAGGATATGTGGGGATGCCCCAGATCTATTTGGAAATTGTTTAACAATAGTACCCACAGGGCTAATGTGTCTAGGAAATTTTAACAAGAATGTGCTGTTACCTGACTTTGCTCTTGCTTTGGTGAGTAGATTTTTGTACCACACAGCACAGCCATTATGTAAGAAGTTGAATGGACATGTGCACATTTATTTCTAGGTTCTTTGTCTAAGTGGCAATTTTCAAATTTTAATTTTTATATTTTTTGATAACTAGGAATTTTAATTTATATGTCTTAAAACTTTGACATATGTAGGCAAATTAAAATTATATAACACGGAGGTAACAGGACTGAAGCGCAGTTGAAGTTGATCAGTTAAGAAAAGCATATTATACTCATATACACACATACACACACACTAATGAAAACAGTAGATAGAAAACTATGAGCAAGAAAGAACAGATTTAAATGGTGAGTCTCAAAATAAAAGAGCTAACAGAGGACTTTAGCCAGTATCTCAATATATTCTGCTCTCTGTTATTTATCATTATTTATTAGTAGGATGACAATTCTGTTTGTAGTATGATTATGTGAATTGTTTCTGATTTTCTTTCCCTTTTTAATTAATACATGCCATTAAAACATAGGAGTAATCAACAGGGATGAAGCTAGAGATTATTATGCTAAGTGAAAGAAGTTAGTCAGAGAAAGACAAATACCATATGATTTCACTCATAAGTGGAATTTAAGAAACAAAACAAATGAGCAAAGGGGGAGAAAAAAAGAGAGAAAGAGGGAGAGGCAAACCAAGAAAAACAGACTCTTAACTATAGAGAACAAACTCATGGTTACCAGAGGGGAGGGAGGGTGAAATAGGCGTAATGGGTGGGAGAGGGGGGGTGAAATAGGCGATTAGGATTAAGGAGTGCACTTGTGATAAGCACAGGGTGATGTATGGAAGTGTTGAATCACTATATTGTACACCTGAAACTAATATTACACTGTATGTTAACTAACTGGAATTCAAATAAAAACTAAACTAAACTAAAATATCAGAACAGTGATCGAAAGAGTCATTTGAAGTGAAATTTTGAGAGTCTTTGAGAAAGGGTTAAAAAAGAGAAGAGAAAGAATATAAAGAATTCTAAATTCTCAACAACTCACTATAATTTAATACATAATTTAGTATGACAACAATTTGGAATATCAAGGTTAGGGGGTAAAAGGAAGAAAACAGTAGCTTAAAAAGGCAGCTTTTTTTTGCAATCAATTGAAACAGGTTGAGTTGCTTAAAGGAGTTGTGAGTGGTTATTATAGAAGTGAAAGGTCAGGTACAATGTGATAAAAGCTTTTTGAAATACACACATGAATTTCCCATAGTGCAAACCAACATGCCATATATTGACCAACATAAATAATGTGAGTAGCTTAAAGAAATTTTGGTCAAAAACCTGGTTATCAATCCCAAATGGTGGACAAACTTGAAAAACATGTGTTTCAAGTATAAAATGATGAAGAGGGCTAATCAGAATATGAAAAATGTGGAAAGTAGGCTTTTTTGAATGGAAGAAATAGAACTTAGACATATGCAAAAATCCATGCAATGTTGAATGGCAAATATCAATACAGAGGAAAAATTCTCTTCCCAGGAAGAGAAATGCATTAGGCTTAGTTAGTAGAACTAACTCACACCATACAAGATAAGCAGCAGTTGGGTGATGCAGTTAAATGTAAAAAATTTACACATAAGTATTTTAAAAGTACACAGACCTGTGATATTTTCTCAAAGAATGGAAGATATTTTAAAGAATATAACTATGAAGGTTAAAAGCAATAGGTTAAAAAGAGCAAAATATTAAACACTAAAATAAAAGACATAAAACAATGAGAAAATAGTTTGCATTACACATGCCAAAATGACCTTTCCTACATATGGACAGCTACAATTACTAAAACCCACATCCACATCCACGTATACAATGACACACCAGTGTGAGCACACACATAGAAAAATGTTAGATTTTGCCAAAGAAAATATTCAGAGATAATAAACATGCAGACTATAGAGTACATTACTTGTAAGTAAAGAAACAAAGAGCAAAAACCAGCCAAATGAGATTATTACTTTTATGTATCAATATGGCAATTCAAAATAATCAACATTTAATGTTGGGCAAAATGTAGGATGGAAAACCACCTCACATCCCCATTGATGCAAACTCCTGGAAGGAAATATTGGAAAGGCTATGTCAAAAGGAATTTTGTAACAGGAATATATCACAAGGAAACAATAAAACCCATATAAAAATATTACTTACAATATCATTTATGACAGTGTGATGTAATAATAAAAACAGGGAAGTGATGTACATACCCATCAGTTAAAGATTGACTGAATTGACCAGAGTATATACTTAAAATGCAGAATTTGTAAAAGTCATATTTAGAAAAATAATTAATTGGATGAATGTTCATGGCATAGCCCTAAGTAAAGAAAAGCAGATTATGAAATATTTTGCATAGTAAATTCCAAATATATTAAATGTATTTTATGTGTATGTATAAGGACATTTTAGCCTGCAGGTAATAATAATTGCTGGATGGTAGAATTTTGAGGATTTACTAAATTTTGAATAATAAATAAGCAAGCATGGGTGCCTGGGTGGCTCAGTTGGTTAAGCGACTGCCTTCGGCTCAGGTCATGATCCTGGAGTCCCTGGATCAAGTCCCGCATCGGGCTCCCTGCTCGGCAGGGAGTCTGCTTCTCCCTCTGACCCTCCCCCCTCTCATGTGCTCTCTCTCATTCTCTCTCTCTCAAATAAATAAATAAAATCTTTCAAAAAAAAATAAATGAATAAATAAATAAGCAAGCAACCACTGATAACTGGATAAGTGCCATACAGTTTTTAAAAGTTGAAATAACTTTGAAATGCATCCAAATAAAAATTAGATGATAACAGATAAAAAGCTAGATAACCACATACACATATGACACAGCAAATACGGTAAAATGCTAGTGTGAGTCTAGGTGATTATATGAAGATTCATTGTAAAATTCTTTCAACTGTGGTATGTTTAAATATGTTTATAATAGGTGGCGCCTGGGTGGCTCAGTCGTTAAGCGTCTGCCTTCGGCTCAGGTCATGGTCCCAGGGTCCTGGGATCAAGCCCCGCATCGGGCTCCCGGCTCCGTAGGAAGCCTGCTTCTCCCTCTCCCACTCCCCCTGCTTGTGTTCCCTCTCTCGCTGTGTCTCTCTCTGTCAAATAAATAAATAAAATCTAAAAAAAAAAAAAAAAAAAAGTTTATAATAAAATGTCAGAAACCTCAATTTAAAAGATTATAGCAACAAAAATGTGATGTCCACTATAATGTATTAAAATATATTTATGTTTCTTGCATTTATTGCTATGTTGATCTTTTTAACCTGAACATAATAGTAAGTTATTTTATTAGTTTTAAAGCTCTGTGGTTAGAATTCAGGGAAAAAAAGAAGGGAAATCTTCACAGCAGCAAATTCACAGAGAGATTGTATAACTACCATTTTATCAGCTAGTAGTTAAAATGTAAGTTTTTATACAGGCTCTACTTTTATCTTTAATTAGTAGGATAGCAACTTGGCAGATCAGCCCTACAAATGTAGCTCCCTATCTTATGGATTGCACTGACTTGAGCCCCCCATCCCCCACATGAAAGAACTTCACCCTCAAGCTCCTACTGCCCCACTGAAGGCCAAGAGTGGTTTCCCTGGTGGCTTAGAAAGTTCTGTAGGTGGGCGCCTTGGTGGCTCAGTCGGTTAAGTGTCTGCATTTGCCTCAGGTCTGATCCCGGGGGCCTGGGATCGAGCCCCACGTCATCAGGCTCCCTGCTCAGCAGGAAGTCTGCTTCTCCCTCTGCCCTTCACCCTGCTTGTGCTCTCTCTCACTCACTCTCTCTCTCTAAAATAAATAAATTAAATATTTAAAAAAAAGAAAGTTATGTAGGTAACATAGGTCTGAACACTCTTACTTACTGTCTGGTAAGAGTTTAGAGGACCAGGCCCTCTTCATTTTGCACCCAGCACAATGCTTTTGACGTTGTCCTGAAATATAAGCCTAAGCAAGGTTCACGCCCAAAGACTGAAGAGTCTACTTTCTACTAAGCCTGACAGATGGAAGATTCATAACTCAAGGTGCTATGTGATCTTGCTAGCACCTGTATACTTTCGTTGTCTAGTTAGAGAAGCAACAGTTCTTATTGTTAAGAAAATCAGAGTAAAAAATATAGACCTTAAATCAAAGAAAGTAGAATTAAAAACAAGACTCCATCCTGGGTTTCAGTACCAAAACAAAAACAAAAACAAAGAATCCAAGAAATATTTTAAAAAGCAATTTTGTTCCAGATTTTGAAGAAATTGCTGAGCATTTGGAATAAAAGTAGTGTAAGTATCACTAATTTTTGGATCCAGTCAGTAAGTATCTAATCATGTGTGAAAGTTGCAGGAATAGTACTGCTTAACTCATCAGTTAGGGGAAAAATTGAAATTTTGATGTGAAATTCGATACAATAAGGTAATATTGGCATCAACCTCGAAGGCTTTCAAAGCACCCAGAAGATCTTATAGAAACTTCCTCCTAACCTAAAAACAGCTTTTTCCCCTTCAAATAACAATATCAAAAACAAATTAAAAAATAAGTGTTCAACTTATTCAATTGTTCTTTTCAAAAGATGTATATGTGTTCAATTCAACAAACATTTTTGAGGAATTACTCTGCGAAATCGTGATGGATTCTGTTGGAAGCTTAACAGACTCAAAAACTCCCTAGGAAGAAATATATTAGAGAATTGTTACACATGGGGGAGTACTACAGATGAGTTGAAAGAGTTTTTACTTTTAAATATGTTAAACAACACTTTAAAAAAATATGTTGAACAGATTTTGGTGAGCTACACTGAATACTTAGCCAACATTAATATCTTTGCTTCTATATGAAATTCTGGGCTCCAAAAAATTAATTGGGTAACTGCCATTTGTACATGGTATAGAATTTACAAAGCAAATATATATTTACCACTCATACACACAGTCTGAGTTTAAGAATTATCTTTATTTTACAAGGGAGGAACTAAGAATCAAAGACATTAACTTACCCAAAGTCGTACCTGAACCATGTACCCAACTGGACTTGGCCTGGGTTTTTCTTCTTTTGACCTAGGATTTTTCCCTACTGTTCTAGAAAGGACCTTTTATCATACAACTGGTTCATAAGATGACACGTCTGTTTGATGAAAGGAAAACTAAAAGGAATAGCATTATGAACATTTTTTTCTTCATTCAGAGTACATATTAAGATTTTACATGCTCTAGAAGACTTTTTCCCAAAGTATGAAATGTGTAGTACTGCCATCAACTGAGAATCTGTTAGAAATGCAAATTCTTGAGACCCATTCCAGATCTGCTAAATCAGAAACTGGAGGCGGAGCTCTGAAATCTGTGTTTTGACAAGCCTTCCAGATAATTCTGATGCATGCTAAAGTGTTAATTCTCTAATTAAATGGATAATTCTCTCATTAGCTTGATAGGAATATCCAGGACGATCTGTACCTAAATCTTTTTAATTATTTGCATTTTATATTAAACGCTTTTATATTCTAAAATTATTGTTTCTATCTAAGTTTTAATAAAACCATTAGCACCTATTCTTGGTAAGCAAAAATAACATTTGCAGGAGATGTTAAATTGTTAATATATGTTTTTTAAATGACAGTTTAATAATTATACTTTAAAATAAGTTGGAATTACTGACACAATGTCTGTGTTCATTATTCTTTTTTATGATTTTTAAAAAGACTTTATTTATTTAGAGCATGAGCAGGGGGAGGGGTAAAGGGAGGAAGAGAGAGAATCTCAAGCAGAGTCCACACTGAGTATGGAGCCCAGCACGCGGCTGGATCTCGACCCTGAGATCATGACCTGAGCTGAAATCAAGAGTCAGACACTTAACTGACTGAGCCACCCAGGAGCCCCTCTGCTCATTATTCTTAATGTAACCAGAGTATATTTGCTAAAACAAATTTTCTGAGTCAGATAGACATTTTCATAGGCATTAAAACACATATTTAAAATTTTTTGAAGACCTTATTTATTTGTTTGAGAGAGAAAGAGAGCGGGATGGGGGGTGAGTGGGCAGAGGGAGAGGGAGAGAGGATCTCAAGCAGACTCCAAGCTGAGCACGGAGCCTGATGTGGCACCTAATTTCATGACCCTGAGATCATGGCCTGAGGTGAAATCAAAAATCAGATGATCCGCCCAGGTGCCCCATATTTTACATTTTTATAGCCACATATATTTGGCGATACCACTGTGTAATTTACAATTTGTGATACTTGTAAGACTTCAAAATAGTACTTTCCATTAAGACAAGTCCTATCTAATGTCAAAAATATTGAATTCAGTGTTATTTACCAAGAATACATTATGGGTTTTTAGGTTTTATTTTACATAATCAAATGAAAACTGAATTTAAAAACTGGTTGAGGCACCCAGAGTGGAGAACATTACCAACACACTAAAATAACCAATTGTTATGATTTTCACTATACTCAATCAAAATGAAAGTTCCACTGTCTGATTCTGCTCATTTTAAAAGCCCATTTGGCTTATATTAATTTTTCCTTACCCATGTGCATGCTATCTGATCTGGCCAATGACTCTTGCTAATTCACAGTGTCAGTTTTGAATGATGTCATTTTTTTATCATTTCTGAGTTCATTGCATTTAATGTTCAAAAATATGGTGAAACTATCATAATAAGAAGCATAATCCCAGGAAAAACATTAACAAATATCTTTTGTAAGTTATTTCTGCTGAACAACTGTAAAAATTTAGCTCCATCTTCTCTCTATTTATATTTCAATCAAAATGAAATAGCACTGCCAGACCAAGACCATGACTCATCATGTCTTCTGTTTATTCACCATTTGCTTCTCATTGCATCTATTGTCAAAGAAAGAAAGAGAAGAAAGAAAGAAAGAAAGAGAAGAAAGAAAGAAAGAAAGAAAGAAAGAAAGAAAGAAAGAAAGAAAG